>NW_019392669.1:1467500-1545423 GCF_000648675.2 Cimex lectularius
TTTAGTTTCTCCCTCCCCCATTCATTCTCTATATACCAGTTCGTCAGTTTTTTATGCACATTTTTTTGTCTGCCTCTATACGATTTTCTATTTCCTTCTTGTTCTCCTCCTTCCCTCACTCTCTCTTTATATATATATATATATATATATATATATATATATATACACATATATATACCTATCTATCTAGTTGTTTATCTCTATTTCTATCTATTTATCTCTATATACAAACATATCCAATACATATATATATATATCCATACATACTGGCTCCTCTCTCTATCTCTCTCTTTCTACTTACCTATGTATATATTAACTAGTTTAACTAAATTTTAACATATTTATTTATCTAGCTTTATAATTTCTAAATGTTTAATTGTCTCGCTAGCTTTATATATTTCGCCTTTATTGTGCTCCTTCCCTCATACTTTCCTTCTACTTTCTTATTATATCTCTTTTTGGTTTTGCCTTCTTCATGCATCCTCTGTCTACCAATTCGCGGTAATTTTATCCTCCTCCATCTGTCCCTTTATGTTTTTATATTTCAGTCATGTCCTCGTTCTCTTTCTCTCTCTCATTCTCTCTCATCTTGTTCTTACAAATGACTCTCTTTTTCATTACCCCCCCCTCTCTCTCTCTCTCTCTCTCTATCTATCTATCTATCTATCTATCTATCTATGTATCTATCTATCTATCTATGTATACCTATCTATCTATCTATCTATCTAGCTGTTTATCTTTATATTATTATCCCATTATCTTTATATATTTTTACCTATTTATACATTTTTGCTCTTCTCTCTCTCTCTCTCTCTCTCTCTCTCTCTCTCTCTCTCTCTCTCACTCTCTCTATCTATCTATCTATCTCTATCTATTTATCTATCTATCTATCCCTGTATGAATTTAACTAATTTAACCAAACTTTAATCTATCTATGTATATGTATGCATTTAACTCATTTAACTAAATTTTAACATATCTATCTATCTCTACCTATCTATCTAGCTGTTTTTCTGTATTTCTAAATATGAATCTCTTTGCTTTCTCTGCTTTTCTCTCTCTATCCTGTCGTTTTTCGTTTAAAATGACAATAGTCACAGCGTGAGACGATGTATAATCAATCACGTGATATGTGATGTGTGAAACCGAAGTGACATATATATTTATTAAGAATGTATGGCTAACGTAACAACAACAAAGGGAGAAAATTTACCTCTTACTTTTCCATAAGATAAAAGAGAAATAAACCGCAGTTTTTAAACAAGTATTCACTATGCCAAAAAATAAATAAACGTGAAAGGATTTGTCTACATTTGCTGCTGCTATGTGCTGTCATTTGGAGCAGATTGCCAACTTTTTACGGTGGTCAAGTTAAGAACAGTACAAATGGAACTCCTGCCAAATTTAATTAAATTTTTTAGTTTTGGTTGTCTCCAATACTTTTAACGTTTTCAGACTTTTTTCTTCTTAAGTTGTGCAAATCGTGCAGACTCACCAGGGCATGTGGCAGAATGGATGCCGGCAAGTCGGCGGAGGATGGAGAGGAAGTGTGACCTCGTATTCCATCCGGAGGTGTTGGGGCGAGCTCGGTTCCATCTGGACTGGTCTGCACTCTGCCACCGTCGGCCGCTGCCCCCGCCAGTCCCCCATTCGCCCTTTCGCCCCCCTTTCACCTTCCTTTTCCGCCACGCGAGGACGGCAGCCGGGGTGCAGGTGGAAACATGTCAAAAAAGAAAAGAAAATGTTATTTATCAAGCAAATATGAACAAAAGACAACAAAGCAAAATTTACTGACAACCTACAGTAATTTTACCTTCAAATTCTACAATACTAATAAAAATAAATTCAAATTATCCGCTATAAAGTAAGACTATAATACACGAATTAGTTATTACATTATTGGTGTTAGTGTCTTTGTAATAATCTCAAGTATTGGTAGGGTCTTTGTAGTCTTTCTTCACAGGGCTGTCCTTGTAAGTATAGTGAAGTAAAGTTTGAACTTTGTTACATAAATGACTTTTGGCTTAATGAAGACTTCTGCAGCAATGGTCAATTAAAAAATAAGGAGCTTTTGGGTCATTGTAATCCTACATTGAGGACGTTGATTTTAACTATCAGCTTTTTTTGGTGATGCTGGCTTTGTTGTAATAGTCAATTAATCAAAAATAGTTTTGTTGAAAACTTAGTCTTTGTAGTGATAGTCAATAATTAGCACTTAGGTTTTTGTAATGTCTTTGTTGTAATAGTCAATTCGAAGATTGTTAGATTGTAGTAACAATTAATTCATGGATTTGTGTTTTTGTTGATGTCATTGTCTTTGTTACAAAATTAAATTACAAGCTAGTTGAGCTCGTCGTTGACATTGACGTTTACTAATATTGTGAAATATTGTGTTGGTGTTTCCGAGGTTCAATTCCAGCTTGTTCTTTTTCTATCCGCCTGGTCAGTCTAAGTTGGTATGAGTATAAGTGAGTAGTAGTATAATAAGTATATATAGTAGTAGAGACAGACTTACTGGGTCTGTCTCCATTCTCGGGTTTTTGAGTTATTGGAACGCGTTTAGGGAATCCATCTTCAGTGAGGAAACCAGGCAACAGTTGGCGTTGTCTTTCTAGCAATAGTCAATTCTCGAAAATCTAGTATTTTCTGATGCAAGACTTTTAATAAATACAGTTAATTAAGGTTTTTAGTTGAGATAAAAAAGTCATTGGCACGAGCGGGATTCGAACCCACGATCTTCGGCTAGATGAAAAATGGCGAAAAGGAGGGAAAATTCAAAAGGTGGGGTTGAGATGGGAAGTTAGTGTCCGAGTGGATCGAGGTCACGATAGCTCAAGTGGTAGAGCAGCGGTGTATCTAGCCGAAGATCGTGGGTTCGAATCCCGCTCGTACCATTGCCTTTTTTATCTCAACTAAAAACCTTAATTAATTGTAATATATTAATTGGTCAAGCGGACCATGAAATTACTGAATTTAACTTTTAATAATAGTCAATTCATGGGAAGTTATGTTTTTATTAATGGCATTCTCTTTATAGTTAAAGTCAATTAAAAAGTATTTTAAGCATTTTAAAAGCAATTAAACAATTTAAAAATTATTGATCGTTGGTTACGTAGTCATTTTAAAAGTATTCAATTTATGGATTTTTACACCTACATCGCGTTATTTTTGCAGTAATCCTCAATTAAATCGTCTTTGTCGGTGGATCTTGGATATCATCTTGGACTGTATGATAAAAGTCAATTGCAAGTCCGACCTGTCTTTATTGGCATCACTATTTTTGTTGGAACAGTCAATTGATGTATTATTATTGAGCCTTTATTGATACTACTATTTGTGTAGTGGTCATCAATTTAGTTATTTTTATTGATGGAATTTTGTATGTTATAACCGTCAATTCAAGGTTCGTGCTGTCTTTGTTGGCACTATTTTTTTTTGTTGTTATTGCAATAGTCAATTAAATGGTCTTGGTCGGTGGAATTTTCTTTGTGATGAAAGTCAATTGAAAGTCCCTTCTATCTTTGTCGACAGCACTATTTTTGTTCGAATAGTCAATTGATGGATTATTGAGCCTTTATTGAGTCTATTATTTGTGTAGTGGTCATCAATTTAGTTATTTTTATTAATGGAATTTTGTATGTTATAACGTCAATTCAAGGTTCGTACTATCTTTATTGGCACCACTTTTTTTTGTTATTGCAATAGTCAACCAAATGGTCTTTGTCGGTGGAATTTTCCTTGTGATACAAGTCAATTGAAAGTCCAACCTGTTTTTATTGGCATCACAATTTTTGTTGGACTAGTCAATTGATCATTGTTCAGTCTTTATTGGTATCGTTGTCTTTGTAATTCTATGATAGTGACTATTTTTTTTGTATTAGTCATCAATTCAGTTGTTTGTTGGTAGAATTTGCTTTGTGATAAAACTCAATTGAAAGTTCATCCTGTCTTTATTGGCATCACTGCTTATGTTGAAATAGTCAATTGATGATTGTTCAGTCTTTATTGTACTGTTTTCTGTTTGTTACAAAAGTCAAATCGGAGTTCGTTCTCTTTTTGTTGGCATTGCTGGCAAGTTTGAAAAATCAGTTAATGGATTGTTTAATATTTAATGGTATAGTTGTTTTTGAAATTCGGTGATTGTAGGTAACAATTCTTTTGCCGTGATATTCAATTGAAAGAGTGTTTTATTGTTTAGTTTTTGCGTTTTAAGTATGCTTTTTTGAACCCTTTTCCTTGAATCATACCGCCAAAAGAAATTTTCATGATTTGAGTCATAAAAGGGTGAGTAAACATTGCATTTGTGGAAATATCGATTGTACGATTTAACAAAAACCCGATTGTTTGCCGCGGGCAGGATCGCGTGTTGATGGATGACTAACGACCACAGTCGTTAACCTTTTTGGGTCCGCATGGCATCGTCTTTTTAAAGACGAATTTCGGACAAGCTGACCGCACGACGGTTTGTGTCGCCGTCATTTAACCCTTGAATGACACACCATGGGATACCCCATCCGCTCTTCTTTGATGTGCCACTTTTATTCTAATAATTCCACCCGCACCACTATAAATGCGCTTTTAGATCTCGTCTGTCATGCCATCTCCACTGTCAAGGTCAGTCGTGCTTTAGATTCGTAAGTGGAAAGGCGAGAAAGTTATCCGGGTACGGTACACCCTATGAGGTAATCGATTGCGTTTTCTGTGACTCGTCCCCTATTGTGTTCTTGGCACTTTTCCCAGTTCGTTCGTGTTGTTAGTGTTAGACGAAGGAAATACTCTAAACTACAAGATATATTGTGCAAGAAGAGTTCGTTGGTGTAGAAGCTAGTGGCTCAGAAGATGAGATAGAATTTCAAAATCCGTCAGATTCATCAAAATCGGATTAAGAGGTGGATGGCATTATACCAGAAGAAATTGTTCAAGAGAACGGGATTCTAGAGGAGAATAAAGGTGCTGACAACATGATGTGATCGAAGACGATGGGCAAGACCCTACATAACTTCTACGCAATCTAAACGGATATGAGTCCAAAAGGACGATCCTTCTAAGAAGGCGCATTAAATTGAAGAATACCGTCTCTGGGAGTCGAAGTCTCCAAGGAAGGACTTCCAGTCGAACTTGCAAAGTCTAGCCCACTTGCACATCCCCAGGTCTCACAGAGAAATTCGACGTTTTGGTCGAAAATATTGTGGAAAACCAACAATTCCTTCAAATGAACCCGCAATATTGGGAGAAATATGTTAGCTATGCGAGATAGCAGTCTACATCGACTATCGGTCATATATATGTTAGTAGTGTTCGCAGTCAGAACAACGACAAAACTGAATATTTTCGCGAAATTATTTATTCTCCTAATGATTTGTTCGTTCCAATTGATTTTTCCCCAATCCTATGGTTCTAAAATATAATTCACAAATTGAGAACAAAATTAAAGTTTATCTGGAAATTTTTGACTATTTTTGAAAAACTGGGATGTGGTCCATGAGGAAGCGTGTTCGGATAAGATTGGAGATGTAGAAGGTGAGTATTGAGGATACGGCAGAAAACTTTAAATTGAAAAAGTTGAATGTTGGATGATTTGGCCGAGCTCCACAGTTTGTTTTGTATGCTAATGTTGATTTTGGTCCTAGTAGGTGTTGGAGTAGTCCATATATTTTGTTAAGTTATCGTCGTTTTAATCTTGTATGTGGATTCCATGTAAGTCTGCTACGTAAAACCCAATGTAGCGGACTTTGCTCGATCATGGTATTATCTTGTTGTTAACGTGCACTGGTAGACAGGTATGACGTTTGAGCTTTTTTGTTCTTTCAATCTGATACGCCACCGATTGCACCAGTCGGTAATGAGGTTCAGATGTTATTGGAGTTTCTGTGGCTAGGATGGGATTGGAGAGTGTTGATAAAATTACGGTGTCGTCCACGAAGGTTGTGAGTGGTGTGGGTATGTCAGCAGTGTAGATGGTAGAGGATTGGGCCTAGGATACTTCCTTGTAAAACGCCAGCTTTGATTGGGTGAAACGTGATGGGTGAAAAATCGGTGCCGATTCTCACTTTAAACCATCGATCCGAGAGGAAGGATGACTTAGTTAACCGTTTTAACTCATAAAGGAAGTGCCACACTCGGTAAAATGCTTCCGTGACGTCCAGAAATACGGCTGAGCAGTAGTTGTTAGAGTAGAATTGGTTGTTCTTTTTTGTAAAAATAGTTTATTTATTTGTTACCTATACATGATCGTACAATCATACAAATATGAACAGATGATTAATAGACCACACAGCACAGCATTAGCATTATGCCAGCACTGCACCGGTAGAACACATGCTTTGAGGAGCCAGCATTGCTGGCACTCAATGTGTATGATTAGGTGTTAAGGAGGTCCCTAGGCTACCGTCGGTTGAGGCGACGTGGTGGGTTGTCAGGATGGGAATGAGTTGAGAGGGCTTGAGCAGTATTGGTTGATGTCGTTCGAAAGGCTGGTGTGGAAGGTTTGGAATCTGGACTGGATCAGTTCGTTGATTGAAGGAATGTTGAGGTCTTTGCGGATAGTGATGTTACGACATAGGGTGCTTTGACAATTTGTCTAAGGACAATTGGAAGGGCTGGATGCGCTGGATTTTGGATTGCTTGGCAGTACCCTACAGTTACATTCCTTTTGTTCATATTGGTCTTAGTAAAGTCTTGTACAGTGTTAGCTTTGTCTTAGTCGTCAAAGTCGATTACGGTCTTAGAAGTATTCGCATTAGTCCAAGTCTTGTGTGGGGCCACGTCAATCTGCTATCGAGATATATTCCCAGGTATTTGACTTGACTGAAACTGGTAGCTTTTAGTTGTTGATGGACAATGGAGTGCAAGACTGCTTTTTCAGCGTCAATGTTCACTGAGTGCGTTTTTTCTTCGTTCAGTCTTATCCTCCATTGCTTACACCAGTCTTCGATAGGTGTTCCTGGATGTTGGAGGTAGCTTGGACAGGATTGGAATTAGAGGATTTCGGTGTCGCCCGCGTAGGTGGTGAGATTAGAGTCAAGATGTATAGTAGGTCAGCAGTATAAATGATATAAAGGATAGGACCAAGGATACTACCTTGCTGTACGCCTGTTTTGACCACCGAGAACTCATTAACCGAAATACAAAATGATTTCAGTTAAATAATTATAATTCGTATGACATTACGAAAGTTCTTTGTCTGATATTTGCCTTCGGGTTGGAGGAGGAACAATAGAATAGTAAATAAGAATTGTAATAAATTTTCCCTTATCATTTTTATCAATTTTTTCTACCGCCAAAAAATGATAAGAAAGGGTTTGTCAAGGTAATTGAACCTTATCTTTTCGCAACCTTGAAATGAAATCCGACCAGTTTTCGATTCACATTCAACACGAGATACCCAGTCATTCGGGCGGAGGATTTCGCCGAGGAGGACGACAACGGATTCGAACACGGCACGACAAGCCCTCGAACCGGCCGTTTCTTTATTTTCTTTTTAATACTCCTTTAGCGAAAGATGGACGTTCTCGACCCGAGGGATTCGTGCGATTTCATCGCCAAAATGTCGAAAAATGTCAAGATCCATCCTGAGAAGATCCGCCCCTTCACGGAGCACGTAAGGACCCGACAAAATGTTAACACCGTGCTAAACTTAACGTCGGAAATCTGACCGTCCACGACTTTCGCTTTACACATATTATGTTTATATTCAACATTTCAAAATTCGACACATATGCTCAAATATAAACTGTCTTCATGAAAAAACATGAGCGCCATTGACTAATGTCAATTCTTGAAAAATCATGATATAGTTTTGTTTTACATTTTTTATCAGAGAGAACAAGATTATCCCTACCCCAAAAAAAACTGCATATAAAAACAATAATAAGTAGTCTGTTACTAAGTTCACATACTTAGAATCAAAGTTATGCACCATTGTTGCGGGGCTGAATCTTCTTTGAATAAAGAGTGTTGAGATTCAGCCCGGCAACATGGATGATTTCATGGAACTTTGAGTCCAGTGGGTTAAGCTTTATTATTAATTAAACAACATTATATGATAATTAATAAATAAAGCTTAATCCACACTTGTATCTCACTCCTGATTCAAAGAAGATTCAGCCCAGCAACAATGATGCGCATCTTTGAATCCAAGTTTGGATTAACCTTCATTTATTAATTATCATATAATTATATTTGTTATATAATCCACCTACTACCCATAACCTACTGCTGTACCAAAGGGAGACGTCGTACTGGCAGAAGACGGCCACTAAATTAGTTTCTATGGTTTGCAAATTTAGGGGATCTTACAGTACTTAACTGCTTCCTTCAGCCTTGCCTTAAAATGGGAAGCCCAAGGAAGGTAGGGAAATATTTTTCTTATTAATAATTTATGTCTCCCCACACTGGTTAATTCTCTTGAATGGGGGGGGGGGTCAGTGGCCGCAACAGTTTAGGCGTTGACACGGTGCTCATCACCGTAAGGTAAAGGTCCGGGTTTGAATCCAACAGCCCTGCATTCAAACCCGACATAAACTAGTCAGAAGCAGCACAGGTAAGCCTTGAAACTTCCCTGCCCTGTCAGTATTTGGGTGATCCAGAAATTTGGTTGAACCCGCGAGGCTCTGGCTCGATCCGCAATACGGTAGAAACTTGTGGGTTAGCCTTCCCTTGAATCTTTCTGACACACATTTCCTGCCATGAGGTTTTGTAACCATACTGGTTAGTCCATCTTTACTTTTATTCAATGGCGGTTTCAACAAAAAAATATACCAAAATTTTTCATTTATTATGTTCCACTACAAAGACGAACTACATTGGAACTGTCTGTTATTATTTGAATTGAAATTTGGTCTGTACTGATCGTTTTGATCTGCCTGTCCTGGTGTAAACAGTAATGATAGGTTTCTGTGATTATGTGTTTTATTTGTTTATATTTTGTGACATTACATGATCATAATTTTTTCAGCTTCTTGAAGCACTTATTGAAAAAGAATTACGTCTTGGAAGTATTAAGGAGCATGAGACTTTTCCAGTATTGAATGCGGACGATTCCATCAACCTTGTCTTCCTCCTGGACACGCTAAATTTCTGCTTTTGGACAAAGAAAAATGAGGAAAAATGGTCGGTTGACTTTGAGGGCAAGACATACACCGGCTACTATGCATTGTGTGCGGCTGTCGCCAATGCAATAAAAGTGACTATCTTTTAAAATACTATCATAGAAATTATCACAGTTCGCATTTTCTTCTAGGAAAACATAAAGATTTACGATCCAAAAGTCTATTCGGCTTTCACCCTTGATATAGTGAGGAAGCTTTTTAAAGGTCGAGGCGGGAAGGACATTAACCTTCCCGGCCACAGGCTCAAATGCCTTCAGGAAGTCGGAAGAGTCCTTCTCCACAAATACGATGGTATGGAAACTTTAGTTTCGCATAATTTTTTTTTTTAATATTCAATTCATATCTTCAGGTGGATTTGCAAATTGTGTCAGGCTTGCTAACAGGTCTTCAGAACGACTTTTGAATCTTGTCGTGAGAGATTTTCCCTGTTTTAATGATTCTGCTCGATACCGTGGAAAAATTGGTGAGCGAGAGCAATTTATCAAAACTATTACTAAACTAGTTTGGTTATGTTTAAAATAGTAACGTACCCAAGAATTGCCTGCAAATTAACCAAAACATGTTTAAAAATAGGATCAAGCCAATGCAAAAGATTTAAGTGTAAAAAAAATTGACTGTAACTATACCCACTATAACCAAAACCAAAATAATCTGAATTGAATTTTATAAAACATTACTGCTAACCTTGAATTAAACAATACAAAGACAAGCTAACCTGAATTGTATATGGCAACAAAATCAGTGGCACTAACAAAACCATAATTCTAATTAGATAAACTATTACTACAAAGACAGTGCTGTCAAAGCCAGTGATACCAACAAAAATCTGATTATCCCTGATCTATATATTACTACAAAGACCTTTTTACCTTTTTTTTTTTTTTTTTTTTTTCCAATAGCCGTGAATGATATTACTATAAACCAAATTAACTTGAACTGGATATGACAACAAATACAGTGATAGCAACAAAGATCTAATCGATCAGCTTTGAATTGACTGTACCTACAAAGACAATATTACCAACAAAGGTCAACAATATAATCTGAATAGGCTTTTACAAAAAAGTAAATAAATAATAATAACTTGAAGTTGATTTTACAACAAAGAAATAATTAGTTTTGACTATCATTACAAAGAAAACCTTACTTAGAGACAACCAAATTTATTTGTTCTTATTTCATCTTTAAATAACAAGCTTTATCAATTATAAGTCATATCATCCCTGACTATCACTGTGATGAAGGATGATTGGAAAATTTCGACAAATACTTTATTTTGTATATAAATGTTTCATTAATTTTATTTACACTTTGGCTTTATTTAAACTGTTTTTATGTGTGTAAATGTTTCAGTTTCAATTCATAAAAGAGCTCAGATATTAGTCGCAGATATATGGTCACTTTATTATGGAAAAGGGATAAGCGAATTTACCGATATCGACTATATCACCATGTTTGCAGATTACAGGTGAATTTTTGTTGTAATTTTGTAGTTTATAACTAAAATTATATTTTTTGCCATGTATTTATTTATTTATCAATTAATATTTATATTTCAGGATTCCTCAAGTTCTTGTTCATTTTGGTGTTATGTCGTACAGCGATCAACTGCAACAGAAGCTTGAGAAGGGTAAGATTAGATAGATAAATGCTTATTTTTATTTAATTAATTAATTATTTATTTTTTAATCCAGAGGAGTTGCTTTTGAACGGTTCTGAAGAAGAGGTCGAGATTAGAGGCTGCTCAATAAAAATTGTCGAAATGCTCCTGTCCGATTTAAAACAGCTTATGGAGGAAAAGGGCAACTATTACTACTGCAACTCCATTATGATCGACAACTATCTCTGGATGTATCGGAGGAAGGAGGCCGACAAACTGGAATCGACACCCTTCCATAAAACAAGCTCCATTTATTATTAAGCTTAAGTGGACATTGTCGCACGTGCCAAATCGTACACACAGAACATTTTCACAAACAATAAATACTAATACAATTGATTAAAGTGTATTATATTTTTTTAAGTGTGTATCAAATAAGATAATTTACATGGTAGATTTTTTTTCCATCATACTTAAAACAACCCAATATTTTTGCATTTGTCTATTATCCTTACTTTCCTCTTAAATTTATTACTCACATTTATTTATCGTTTATAATAATTGTTAACCAAACTTTTACATAATTTTGCTTGTATTTTTCTGTTTTCTCTCTCTCACTCTCTCTCTCTCTTCTCTCTCTCTCTCTCTCTCTCTCTCTCTCTCTCTCTCTCTCTCTCTCTCTTCTCACTCTCACTCTCACTCTCTCTTTCTATCTATGTATTTAACTTTTGTTTAAATATTTTTAACATTAATAATTACAAAAAGAAAACAAAGGGGGTTATTTCAACTATGAGGTTATATGACCCCTCGGAGTGCTGTGTGTATTTTTTTTATAGAAAAAAAAACTTATTTTTTAGTATGTTGGGTTCGAATGCAGGGCTGCTGGATTCAAACCCGAGGGTTTTTTACCTTAAGGCAATGAACACTGTATCAATGCCTAAACCGTTGTGACCACTGACGTTCCTTTTTTTTGTACATTGCTACATGCAATGGTGCAAAGTGCATTCTTTCTATACTAATATGAAATTGAAAACATGAAAGATAAGAAAATATGTTTAAAAAATTCTTCTATAAGATAATAGTGACCTGATACGTAGTTTTTTTTTAAGCTAGTTTATTATTATACATTTAATTTTTTATTTTGTTTTACCACAAAGCACATAAATTCAAGATACCGGGCCTGCATTCTGATAGCTTTCCAAAGACTTTTAAATCCAGTTGGAGTTTTTATTTTGCAAAAAACCTTTATTCAGTTTAACAAATTTATCAAGAGTAATTAAAATTAATTATTTTATTATAAATTAATTTAAGAATCGATCCTTCTCTTGATATTCACATTGAAATCCCCCACAGGTGTTCCGGGAGGTTGCAAAACTGTTACCAGATGTTTATTTGGACCCTGTCACATTTTTGATAACACCAGGATTTAATAATTATTGCATATTTAAGGTTTTATTTTAACCAAATAGATAGTTTAATTAACCAATTTGACGAAAATGGTCAAGACCATAAGCACATTGAATGCGAAAAAGAAGTTGCTCGACTCATTGGGCGAGAACCAACAACTGTAAGTGTGAAATACCAATTGTTATTATTCTAATTCACGATTTAACGTAAATTCTTGTCTAGCTTATGCAATGAACCGTAATAAATACGAAAAAGTTTAATTTAGAAAAGAATTTTGGTTTTAATTAGTGTGACACTGGATTCACGGTCAAAGAAAACTGAAGTGCTATTTGTACAGTCTACCTTAATCATCATTGAGTTTTGTATCCTCTCTGTTAAACATGTTTGTAGGTCATTATGAAAAGCTGGCTCGGTTTGTTCCTTAATAACAGCAGTCAACTGTAACGAATACAAAGATCTTTATTGATCACTGTCTATGTTTTAACAGCTTCCAAGTCCAATACCAATACAGTCATGTAAAAATTAAACGTTTCATACCTTTATTAATAACATTAATCGTGACGGATAATGTGTTTTTGTTGTAATAGTCAATTTGTGTCAATGATCAATCATGGAGTTGTAATAAATCAGATGGTACGCTTCTGTTGTAAAAGTTGTGGACCGTTGAGTTTGGCTAGTGTTTTTGTTGTAATAATCAATTTGTGTCATGACCAATCATGGGGTCATAATAAATCAGAAGGTAGGTACACTTCTGTTGTAAAAGTTGTGGACAGTTGAGTTTGGCTGGTGTTTTTGTTGTAATAGTCAATTTGTGTCAATGATCAATCATGGGGTCGTAATAAATCAGATGGTACACTTCTTTTGTAAAAGTTGTGGACCGTTGAGTCTGGCTGGTGTTTTTGTCGTAATAGTCAATTTGTGTCAATGATCAATCATGAGGTAGTAATAAATCTGATGGTAGGTACACTTCTGTTGTAAAAGTTGTGGACAGTTGAGTTTGGCTGGTGTTTTTGTTGTAATAGTTAATTTGTGGCAATGGGGTCTTAACAAATTTGATGGTAGACTTTATTGTAAAAGTCG
The DNA here is from genome assembly GCF_000648675.2 of Cimex lectularius. Taxonomy (NCBI): domain Eukaryota; kingdom Metazoa; phylum Arthropoda; class Insecta; order Hemiptera; family Cimicidae; genus Cimex; species Cimex lectularius. The sequence continues at coordinate 1,480,698 of NW_019392669.1, forward strand.
TGGACTGTTGAGTTTGGCTGGTATTTTTGTTGTAATAGTCAATTTGTGGCAATGATCAATAATGGGGTCTTAACAAATTTGATGGTAGACTTTGTTGTAAAAGTCGTGGACTGTTGAGTTTGGCTGGTGTTTTTGTTGTAATAGTCAATTTGTGTAAATGATCAATCATGGGGTCATAATAAATTAGATAGTACACTTTTGTTGTATAAGTTGTGGACAGTCAAGTCTGGTTAGTGTTTTTGTTGTATTAGAAAATTATTGTTTACTTTATTGATAATTTCATGAGATACAATTAAACTGCTTTAAATAGTAAAGGATTTAAAATGTTTTAAACAAATGTATCACTTTTTTCTTTTTCTTAGATACTGGACTCTGATGAAACAGTGGTTCATGATGAAGGTGAGCATTTTGTTTGTTAACAATCCAGTAGTTTATTTAATTTGTTTATTACAGATTACAAGGGAAGAGTTTGATATAGAAGTGGATAAATTTTTAACTGCGGAACAACGCCACCTGCACAACCAATTTTTGCTCAATATGATGCACAAATGCACCGACATCGTTCTACCACAATCTGGAAAATTTGAAGTTTGTTTCGTATTCAATTATTAACGGGCATGTTAAAAAAATTAATTCCTTTAACAGGGACAAACTACAAATTTTGCGATACCAGAGAAGCAAGAGGTCAACGCTGAAATGCCGCTCGGCATGGCGAGTGAAGGCCTGCTGTACGACCACTCGGCTATGCTGGCCCGAATGCGATACGGTGCTTGGGAAATGGGCCTGGAAGGATCCTCGTCCAACGCAGCTCAATTGTTACTCATGGCCATGCAGGTAAATTTGAAATACTACAGAACAATTTTTTGAAAAATAATTGCCAATTCTACTGTAAAAGAATTTCTTGAAAAACATCGTAACCGCTGTTGTAATGAAGAGAAAAGATTTCAAGAGGAAGAAAAATGGCTACATACAAAAGCTGGGCATGCCGTCTATCAATCCTTGGTACTCTAAAATCGGAAATGATATACTTTCAGATCCATTTGAAAGGTATTTCACATTTTATTACATATAAAATTTCATTTTCTAATATGAATTTAATTTTAGTTTACTAGTGGATGAGAATATCGAGGGATACTTGGTACCAAATATGAGGAGGTCGCCTGAAGAGGTGGAGAGAGAAACTGTATCGTTACGGTTGATGTCTAAGGAGACTGTTCTCGCCCCGGTCTCACTCTACGATTTAATCATGACCCTTAAGGTACACCCATGATGAATTTACAAAATCTTCTCTAAATTAACGAAAGATATTTTTCAGCTTTATCCCAGTCTGGTCTCGTCCAACTTCGTCAACACGGTGAACGTCGAAAGGATCTATGCTCGCTTGCGCCAGCCCAATTGCGAGATATAGCTCAAAATGCTATCAGACGAGCGCTGCTTGGGTGATGCCCATGGTGCTTACCGCATCATGATAGAGGACTTGTTGCCAAATTTAAAAAAAAAGATGAATTCCATGACTGACGAGTTTTTTTTTTCTGTTTGAAAATGTAGAAAAATGTATATAACTGTAAATAATAAAATAACACGTTTCAAATTGTTATCACCCCCTTTTAATTAGTTGGTATTTAAATAGATTTGTATTTTACATATTCATGGCAAAAGTGTTTGTCTTATGTTCACAAATTTTTTTAAACTGAAAATGAGACAATAATAGAGATTTTTCTTTAATTTTTTGTATATTAATGTAAATGTTCATTTGGTCATTGCCTTGTCTTTGTTGATGTTGGGAAAAATTTATTAATTATTATTATTATTAATTGCTGGTAATAGTCTTTCAATGTCAAATTAAGCTGATTGATTTTTTTTTACTGTGGTGAAAGCGCTGACAAATCTTTGCTGGTTAGCGAGTTTTTTCACAACCACCAGTTAATTTGTTGGTGTTATATTGTCTTTGTATTATGGATCAATTCATTGTTGGTGTTACAATGTCTTGGTATTATAAGTCAATTATTTGTAGGTGCTATGTTGTCTTTATGTTGGTGTTTAACGTTACCTTGTCTTTGTATTATAGGTCAATTGTTTGTTAGTGTTACATTGTGTTTGTATTACAGGTCAATTATTTATAGGTGCTATATTGTCTTTGAATTACAGATCAATTATTTGTTAGTGCAACATTGTCTTTGCATTATAGGTCAATTATTTGTGAGTGCTATATTGTCTTTGTATTATGGAATAATCCTTCATTGGTGTTACATCTATCTATTATAGTATAATTATTTGTTAGTGTTGTATTGTCTTTGTATTATTGACCAATTCTTTGTTAGTGTTACAATGTCTTGGTGTTGTAGGTCAATTATTTGTAGGTGCTATATTGTCTTTAGGTTGGTGTTACATCTATGTACTATAAGATAATTATTTGTTAGTGTTCCATTGTCTTTATCAGTCAATTATTTGTTGGTGTTACAACGTCTTTGTATTATAGGTCAATTATTTGTTAGTGCAACATTATCTTTGTATTATAGGTCAATTATTTATAGGTATTATTAATTGCTGGTGATATCCTTTCAATAAGTGAAATCAAGCTGATTGATTTTTTTTACTGTGGTGAAAGGGCCGACAAATCTTTGTTGGTTAGTTTTTTTTTACAACTGCCTGTTAATTTGTTGGTGTTATATTGTCTTTGTATTATTGGTCAATTCTTAGTTGGTGTTATGTCTTTGTATTATAGCTCAATTATTTGTTAGTGCAACATTGTCTTTGTATTATAGGTCAATTATTTATAGGTGCTGTATTGTCTTTGTATTATAGGTCAATTATTTATAGGTGCTATATNAAAAAAAAAAAAATATCAACAAAGTAACTTAATGTTAGTAATGTTGCATTTTTTGCGTGAAAAATACGGCCAGGGGTGACGGTGGGATCGAACCCACGACTATGGGGTTTAAGAGCTGAGAGTCTAGCATGCTAGCCACTTAGCTACCGCGGCCCCCAGAAATTGTTCATGTTACATTGTCTTTGTGGGGTCAATCCTTGTTTTTTATCTTGTAAGTCAATGCACAGGTATTTAGTTTTACCATGTCTGCAATAAACCGTCAATTCTTTGTTGGCTACGGTATCTTTTTATGAACCATAAATTATTTGTTAGGCTAGTTGGCGGTCTTTAACTTGTCTATTTAATAGGTTTTGTCTTTAACTGGTGAGGGAGGTAATAAATGGTAGAAAGTGTTTTTTTTTTAAATATTTTTGTTTAATATAAATCCATGAAAAATTTAAATTTGATTTATTCAATTTTTTTACCTCTGCGTACAAACAATTAATGAGATCTAAACCTATGTTAACAATAAATAAATAACAAGTGTTTTTCCTCTGTAAATTAAGTACTTAGCCAATAACACACAAAACATTAAAAAATTAATATTCAGGAAACATTGGAAATACTCATTAGAATGATATGTATTATTGTCTATAAAATGTTAAAACAGTCACAATGTTAATGAACTAAAGAGGATATTTGTTTAGTAAAATATGTTTTATTTAAACTATGGCAAGAATGAGCAAAAATATTAACAATTTTAGAATCTTATTACAATAAGAAAGGACGTCGTTATTTAATACAGGTATATTTACAGTCCTATTCTGGAAGGGGGTTTGTTTGATATACATTTTTAAGAAAAAGGATTTATAAAAAATCATTCTGGTGCACTACTGAATTATCGTAAAAGCTACAAAAATACATACATACAATATATTTTATCCTTGCGTTCTGTATGCGCATGTAAAAAAAGAAAAAACAACAAAAAAAACTAACACAACCTGGAACCTTTTTTCCTGAATAGTTCACACTTTGGAAAGGGCGTTTCGCAGGAATGACAAGACAGCTTTTTAGACCTGTACTGATGAAAACTGCCCTATCTTTATTCAATAACGAGGAGAAGGGAGGGATCGACTATCATCACGACGAGCCGTACTCTGCCATCCATTTGTCATACTTGTCTAAGTCCTCTTTAGACACACTTTTGTTGCATTTCATTATGGCTTCTACAAAGTCTTGTTTCGATACTGGAAGATCCAAATCTTCTTTGGCAAGTTGTTTGATTTGTTCGGGCCTTAGACCCGCAATTTTTCTCCTCATCGACATCATTGACGCATCCCTGGAAAATAATTGAAACAGTAAATATAATTATCGATATCCTGTGTGCAGGCTCGCGTGTTGATTGTTTTTGTAGATCCTGGAAAAATCAGTTAAAGTTAGAATTTGGTTGTTGTCATTGTTATTATAAATTTGTTGATACCACAAATTTATCTTTGTCAATATTGTTGTCTGTGTTGTACAATACAACTTAGGTTAGCATATCGGACTTTGTAGGTAAGTGGCTTTGTGGAAATGTCAAGTCTGAGGGTTTTATAAATTTGTTGCAGTACAGCAGTAGTCAATTCTGATGAGGCAAGTTCTTGTCTTTGTAGTGATAGTAAATTTGTTAGTACCATAAATATTTTGCAGTAGTCAATTCTGAGGTAACTATATCTTTGTTAATTTTACTTTGTTGGAAGATACACTTTAGGTTAGCTTATGGGTCTTTATTGGTGGCACTGTTTTTTTTTTTTTTTTTTTTTTAATAGTAATTGTCAAATCTGACGATACAAGTTCTTTTTTGGTAAAATTGTCTTTGTAGTGACAGTCAATTCTCAGGGTTTTATAAATTTGTTGGTACCATAAATATTGTTGCAGTAGTCAATTATGAGGTAACATGTTAACATTACTTTGATGTAAGATACAATTTAGGTTAGCTTACCGTTGGTAACATTTTTTTTTTAGTTTTGTCAAATCTGACGAGACATGTTCTTTGTTGGTAACATTGTCTTTGTAGTGATAGTCAATTCTGAGGGTATTATAAATTTAGCATAAATACTGTTGTAACTATAATGTTAACATTACTCTCTTTGTTGCAAAATACAATTTAGGTTAGCACATTGGTCTTTATTGATAACATGTTTTTGTAGTAATTGTCAAGTTGGACAGTTTCTTTGTTCTTTGTCGGCATTACTGTTTGTACTGTGAAATACTATTTAGATTAGTATATTTTTTTTGTTGGTAACAATGTCTTTTTGGTGTTAGTCAATTTCATGGCTATTAGACCTTTGTTGGTGCCGCAACTTTTATTGAAGTAGTCAATTATGAGATAATTTTTGTTGGAAACATTGCTTTGTTACAGTATTTAATTTATGTTAGAATTGCAGTCAATTGTGGAGTATCAATTTTTTTTAACAACAGTGAGTGTAGTAATAATCAAATAAATTGTTGGTGTCATGATACCTTTCCAGTTAAACCAATTTCTTTGAGTTACAGAGTACATTACTGTTTTGTTAGAAGTTTTGAGTATTGATGTTATTTAATAATAAAAAATAATAAAATTTGATTGAACTATTTACCTGCACACATTGGTGATGTCTGCACCCGAATAACCTTTCAGTCTTGCTGCGATGTCATTCATGTCGACATCTGGTTCAACTTTGACATCTCTTAAATTAATCCTCAACAAAGCTTCCCTTCCTTCGTCTACAAAAACATTATTTATTTAACAGTTTAATAATTACTATGTTTTTGAAATAATAAAAAATATATTTCTTACTGTTGGGTAGGGGGATGTAGATTCTTTTTTCCAGTCTTCTCCTTAATGCTTCATCAATATCCCAGGGGAAGTTTGTCGCTGCGAGTACCATGACGACTTTGGTAGAATCCTCACTGTTGGAGCTGATGCCGTCCATCTGGACAAGGAGCTCTGACTTTACGCGCCGTGAGGCTTCATGCTCGCTCTCAGATCCCCGCCGAGAGCAGAGTGAGTCTATCTCGTCAATGAAGATAGTCGACGGCGAGTAGAATCTTTAAAAGGAAATGAAACAGGGTGAAATTACCTGATGGTTTTAAATCGTGATTCCACCAACCTGGCCATCTCGAACAGAAGCCGCACCAGCTTCTCTGACTCGCCCCTGTACTTTGAAGTGAGCGTAGACGAGGACACGTTGAAGAACGTCGTCCCGCATTCGGTCGCCACTGCTTTTGCAAGCATCGTCTTGCCTGTTCCTGGCGGCCCAACCATAAGAACACCTTTCCAAGGCCTTCTAATCCCCTATTGAACATAAAAATACATATTAATATTTTATACATTAAAAACCACAAATATTTGAATTCAAAAGAATTGAAAAAACACCCTCTACTGACCTTAAAGAAATCTGGCATCCACATAGGAAGAACTACTGCTTCTTCAAGTAGTCGTTTTGCTTCTTTGAGATCAGCAATGTCATCCCACCGTATATTTGGGTTTTTCTGAACAATATCCCTTTCTACAAAATGACAACAATAAATATCATTCTGATTTTTTAAAAATTATTATTATTTTAAATAGTATATATGCACCTAGCATTTCAACGAGGTCATGATCGTAACCACTTGGGTCAAACTTCCTGTCCTCAATGCTGTCCTTGTTTTCAGATTCTTTATTATCTTTTTCTTTATCAATTTTTTCATTCTACAATAAAACGAACGAGTTTGAATAAAATTCAGCGAAATTCAGAGATACGCTAATTACATGATTGCCATTTTCCTTCCTGTTGGTCCCCGGTCGACTTTTGTCGTCGTTTTTACGATTTGTGAGCTTGTTGGCATCGTTGCGACGTGTAAGGGTGTTGGTTGGTTTGGAGTTTTTGCCCTTGGCTGTCTGCTCAGTCTTCTTAGCCTGTGGCCTCTTAACAGTCGTCCTGTAAAAAATTGAAAATTAAGAAGAAAACCCCGGGATATTTTTTACGAGAGTCAAACCTGTGATCGACTGGAGTCGGCGGCGGCCAGACGTCCGGGTCTCTCTGCTGTGGCATCGACCAGACATCTGGTTCTTTTGGCGTACCCATCCATATTATATGTGGATCCTTGGTTGGCTCGTCGAAACCAAGCACTTTATTCATTTGCACTCCTGAAAAAAAAAAAAAAAAAAAAAAAAAAAAAAAAAAAAAAAAAAACTTTAATTACATTGACCCAAGTATGGTAATTTGTTTTATCATAAAAAATACTTTAAAGTAGATTATATAACATAAATAATAAACCCAACCATCCCTAACCATTTACCCTGTCATTTAGCAGGAATATTAAAAATAACAAGAGACAAAAATGTATTATTTGTCTCAATCAAGACTTTTACTTTGTGCAATTAATAAAACAATAAAATGATACTTTTATTCTGTTTGTTGTTCAATATTGTTATTTATTGAATATTTATTTTATAATTTTCCATGTCATGTTTATTTTCCAAGCTTAAAATATTTCTGAATTCAACCAATATCAGGTTAACTAATCTTTATAAGGGGTGTCGGTAGCCACAACAGTTTAGGAGTTGACACTTCACTCATCACTGTAAGGTAAAGGTCTCGGGTTCGAATCCAGCGGCCCTGCGTTCGTACCCAATATACTTACAATTTTTTTTTTTTTTTCAAAAACACCAACGCCCCGAGGGTTGATATAACCTCTGCTGTTGTAAACTCTCAGGGGAAAAAAATAAAAAAATTATATATATATATATATACAGGGTGAATTGCTACTCGTGCTACAAACTTCTCCAGTAGATTCTTCACCCTAAAATGAACAAAAAAGTTCATATTGTCCATGGTCCGATTCTCAACCATTTCAGAGTAATTTCGCTTTTTATCGATTTTGAAAGATATCACGTCCTGGCGTCGGAAAATCGTGATATCTTTTAATCTAAACATTTCTCTGAAAATCTAATAGCACCGTTGAAATTCCCGTTAATTTTTCAATAAGAAGATGACGGTGGCAAAATGTTTGGGCTAATTTTTTGTGTTTTATTTCAGCCAGAACTACAAAAAGAGTGGAAAATTGTGTAAATCGGAAAGTGTATAAAGTAATCCAGAGTTTCTAAGTTTAGTCTCAGAAGGCAGCAAATTTGAGGAAAACTACCTGATTTAATAACGCTTCCAACGCACTCGTCATTTTCTTATTTAGTGGTTGTGAGACCAAGATGTTGATGACAAAAAGAGAAAAAATGGTGGTTCAAGGATTGCTAATGTTTGAGAGTGACTTGCTACTCGTGCTACAAACTTCACCAGTAGATTCTTGACCCTAAAATGAACAAAAAAGTTCATATTGACCATGGTCCGATTCTCAACCATTTCAGAGTAATTTCGCTTTTTATCGATTTTGAAAGATATCACGTCCTGGCGTCGGAAAATCGTGATATCTTTTAATCTAAACATTTCTCTTAAAATCTATAAGCACCGTTGAAATCCCCGTTAATTTTTAGAGAGAATCAAAATCATAATTCCATTGAAATTTTTTAATTTAATTTAATGCCCATTTAGTATGTAATGCTTAAGAAGTTTACAAACAGCTAGAAGGTCAAGGAAGAAAGACCCAAACGTTTTGCCACCTTCATCTTCTTATTGAAAAATTAACGGGGATTTCAACGGTGCTATTAGATTTTCAGAGAAATGATCAGATTAAAAGATATCACGATTTTCCGACGCCAGGACGTGATATCTTTCAAAATCGATAAAAAGCGAAATTACTCTGAAATGGTTGAGAATCGGACCATGGACAATATGAACTTTTTTGTTCATTTTAGGGTGAAGAATCTACTGGAGAAGTTTGTAGCACGAGTAGCAATTCACCCTGTATATATATATATATAAATGTTAGAACTGAGAACTTTACTTGAGAAATTTTCTTTATAAACATGATATGTTCCTATATAATTTGTTTAAAATGTTTTTCCTCTTTCTATTGTTTTTAATAGAATATATATTAAATTGTATTAATAGAAACAATATTTGGTTTGTCTTTTAGTAATAGTCAATTTCCAATTAATTATGTTTTTGTTGGTGGCTGACTGTTATTGAATGGATGTTTTCATTTGTCTTTGTAGCATTAGCAGTCAGTCATTGTTGGCGTTTTTCTGTTTAGTAAAACCTTATTTGTATTAGCAATCAATTCAACATCACAAATCTTTGTTGGTGGTGTTTTCGTAGTAATGGTCAATTAACACAAATATTGGCCATTGTTGGTCGTAACTTTGTAATAAAAGCCTATTAATACTAAAAGTCAATGAAGGTTGTTTAAACTTTAGTTGTCAGTGTCTAATTGGGTCTTTCTTGGTAGCATTTTTCTAGTACTTGTACTAGCAATCAGTTATTAAAGTTTAGTTTCTCGCAGTCTTTATAGTAATAGTTCAATAATATGATTCTTGTTTGTTGGTAAAGACTTAATAGCAAATGTCAATTCCTACCAGAAATAAATTCAAGAGGAGAAATTTTTTTATGACAATGTCTCTGTAGTAAAAGTAAAAGTCAACACAAATTCATTCTCACCCCACCTCAAATTATTTCTATAGTCAACACAATACTCACACCTTAAATCAAATTTAAAAGAAGTAAATATTTGTTAGCAGTAATGTCTTTGTAGTAAAAGTCTATTAGTATTAGCAGCCAATGCAAAATTAGTAAAATATTTTTTAAAATTAAAATAGGGGCAATTCTTCCCATGTATGCACTTGTGTGCACTATGTGCAGAACCACGCCGGACTTCTCGGTTCTTACTTGTCTTTGGCGNTTTTTTAATTAATAATTAATTAAAATATTTTTTCTTTCTCCTATGTCTTTTTTGTCTACGTTTTTTTGTACTTTTTTATTAATGGTTTAATTTTTCTTATTTATAGGACTTTTTTGAAAGAGGTTACAAAAATTAACATAGTAGATTGAAATTTTTTTAGCCATCTTTAAAAGGTCTAATTAAAAAAAAAAAAATCAATGAAGAAGTACTAGTAATAATAACTAATCAATTTAAGTGTAATTAAATATTTATCGGTGGCAGTGTCTTTGTTGGTTGCAGTTTTGTAGAAAAAGTCTTTTTATACTAACCATCACTTCAAGGCTAGCAAAATCATTGTTGGCAGTGTTTTTTTAGTACTAATAGTAAACCAAGAATGCTTGAGCCTTGCAAATGATGTTTTTCTTCTAAGTCCTTTCATTGTTTGTTGTCCTTTTTTGTGGATGGCTTAATTTTTCTTATTTATAGGACTTTTTCGAAAGCGGTTAAAAAAATTAACATAGTAGATAAAATTTTTTTAAACCATCTTCAAAAGGACTATAAATAAAAAATAAATAAAAATAAACAATCAAATAAAATAATCAATGCAGACCTATATACAAGTAATAATATCTAATCAATTTATATGTAGTTAAATATTTGTTGGTGGCAGTGTATTTGTTGGTTGTGGTTTTGTAGTAAAAATCTTTTTTACACTAAACATCACTTAAAGGCTAGTAAAATCTTTGTTGGCAGTGTTTTTTTTTAGTACTAATAGTAAACTAAGAATGCTTGAGCCTTGCTAGTGAGGCAAGTCATCTTTCTTCTCAGTCCGTTCATTGTCTATGTTTTTGTTATCCTTTTTTTATGGATGGTTTAATTTTTCTTATGTATAGGATTTTTTATAGGAATTTAAAAAAAATTAACATAGGTTGAAATCTTTAAAAGGCCTATAAATAAAATAATCAATGAAGAATATACTAGTAATAATAACTAATATTTTTAAGTATAGTTGAATATTTGTTGGTGCAGTTTTCTAGTGAAAGTCTATTTGTTTAATGAATGTTTATTTTTGCAGTGGTCTGTTTAAAGTTCTTACTTAAAACTAAAATAAATATAGATTACCTAGTGCTTTATAATGAAACGAGTAGTCCATATTAATTGGAGGTGCAATACTTATTATTCTGAAAGTCAAATGATAGATGTGCGCAAAACAACATTAAAAAAAATAATAAAAACAACAAAAACAGTTGGTGTACTTCATGCAGTCAATGCCAATCTCTAACTGGGACAAGTTCCATCCCGGTCCCACTCCTGCCTATCCCCCACCCGTCTCTCCCATTCAACCCCACACACTCACACACCAAGAGGCTCACCTATTGGCCGGCTGTTTGGATCCCTCCTGAAGAGCTGGAGAGTCGAAAGGATCCTCTGGAGTTTCTCATGCTCCTGGGAAATCTGATGCAGGACCAGCTGCCACTTGCTCCGCCTAGTCGTGTCGGCTATCGTAAGAAGCAGCTTCTGAATCCTGTGTATTACCTCTGAGTATATGACACTGGACGTCTCGTAGTCTCCGAAAATCGCCTTTTCCCTCGCCAGTTTCGTATGCTCACAGATTTCATTTATGGACACTGCCATTACTTTCATTACTACTGGGAAAAAAACAAAAACAACCAAATAAAATAAATAAAATCAATACTTATTATTCTGAAAGTCAAATGATAGATGTGCACAAAACAACATTAAAAAAATAAATAAATAAAAAGATTGAAGGGTCTTGTATTAACTTTATCAAAATGTTATTAATCAAGGAAGACATCCTAGATAGGATAGGATGATATATCAAACAACTTCCCAATCTGTATTTAAACTATGTATTATTTAAAGAACCTATTCTACAAGTAATATATGTCACATGGGACATGGAAGGCGCTTAGGAAGAACCAATTAAGGAGATAAAAAGTAAATAAAAAACTAAAACAAGCCATATCGATGTACAATGGTTAAATCAAACCAACATGTTTTTTTTTCATACATAAATTAACACATACAAAAATTAATTTTTGTGTTAGAGATGATTTTTTTTAATAGCCTTAAGACAGAATTGAAAAAAAAACCTTATCATCTCAATTGTTTACCCAGATCCTTGTGCGTTTGTGCTTTAGTTTAACCTTGGGATAGATAATCAGGCAGAATTTAATAAATTTATAATTGAAATGGAATAATAAATAGCTCGACAAAATTTATGACAGTATTAATGCAATGTAGATTCATATGTAAAAAAAAGTGTGAGTTTAGTTTGACATGGTTTTTGATATTTGTGTCGTTAGTGCAAATAAACATGTATTTATGTGTGTATATAAATGAATAAATACCGTAAAAAACAAAATCAGAACAAAATCATCCTAAACGAGAAACAGTTATATAACAATCAAATAGGATTATTAAAAAAATTAAGGGAAATAATTTTATATCGTTGCCTGATTGCAATTTCAAAATTGACAAATTGCAACTGTGCTGAGTTTCAAAAACTGGGAATGTCATTATGACGAGACATCATTCAGGCTAGGCTCGAAATTTCATTTGCCACAGAAACGCATGACAAATGGCTTTTTGATGGGTTAGACGATTTTTCCTTGACATTTAAACAATTTCTTTGGAGAAAAAATGATTATTATTGAAATCCTCTGGGTCATCAGCAACTGAAAATGCTTTCACACACAAAATAAATGCGTGTCGACAAAATAATGAAAAGTTTTTCCATTTTGTAGATACTATCGGGTTGTCCGGAAAATAATGCAGGATTTTAAGTTTTCATTAAAAAAAAATCTATATAAAATATTCTGTTTACGTTTACAGGATTACTCATTTGTATGAATGTCAACACTTATTAATCCTCTTCCAAATATNTTTTGATTAAAGAACATTGCTTTAAAGTAACTAGTTTCTTTTTTTTTGTTTAATACCAAAATCCTGCATTATTTTCCGGACAACCCAATAGTTATAATTAATTTTAAAAAAAATCATGGAGTTGAAGGTTTTTCCCAACTACTTAATTGACTATACTAATTAATAGTATTCTCAATTTAGAAAGACAGTTTGTCTTTATTAAAAGCTATGCAGGCATTAACAAAAGATTTTATCTTTAATAAAGAGCTGCAATAGCCTACCTGTATATAAAGGAGCAATTAAATCTTCGGGAGGAACTTCAGACAGATAAAGTACCTCCGATACGAAAGGGATCCCAGTTAATGTCTGGTGTACAGACTGAGTGTAGCTATTTTATGTTAGTAAACCATGGACTTCACATATGCCTTGGGAAATATATTGCCATCAGTTAGGTGGAGGCTGAGTCCATTCAACACATCACCAGGGAGATCAGGAGCCTGGCTATTATCAATAAAATAATAACCATAGGGTAGCCATACAGCTCTTTAAAGGGAACTACATCATTGGTAGTAAAGTCCAGAGCCATTTAGGATTGGGGGCAACAACAAAATTACTCTTGTGTTGATACCAGAACATAAGGACAATGAGAAGGCTGATAAATTGGCCAAGCAAGTTAAATGATAACAACTATCAGCATGAAAAAGTTCAATCAGAGGACGGAAGAATTACCAAACCTAGGTGTTAGGACTAGAAAACTAGTAGGACTGCTGACAGGACAATGCATATGAACTCAGGGCAGCTTTGCGATCTGTAAAAAATCTGAAGATTAAGGAAAAGTCTTGGATAATAGGGAATATTTATAGACAAATATTGATCGCAGTGTGCAAGTTCATAATAAAAAAAACCAACTCCTTTTAACCTTTAACCTTACCTTTAATAATTAATATTTTGTATAGTGCATAAATATGGGAGTCTGCTGGGTCCAGGACATATGGGAGTAGAAGGCAACGAGAAAGCAGACTCCTCTGCAAGGAAAGGGGCTGCTATACTGCTGATAGGACCCGAGCCATTCTGTGGCAAAGTAACCCACAATCAATGAGTACCTCAGTTAGAAGAACAAAAAGAAAATGAAGGTACAATGGAATTCACTCATTGGACACAAACAATCCAAGAATCTCCTAACAAATTTCGGAAGGAAAGAAGTTTCAGAATGTGTCGAAGGAAGCAAGGTAAATGGACATTTAAAGAAGATTGGAATAATCCAAGACGGTACGTGCAGATTTTGCAAAGAGGCAGAGGAGACACCAACTCACCTATTAAAAAACTGTGATGCTACACTTGCCTGTAGGAGGAAGTGCTTTGGGATGTACAATGTGATTATAGAAGAGATTCAGCCACCGAAATCAGGCCTACTAATCAAGTTCCTTGATGAAACAGGACTCACCGGTGTGCTTTAGGCAGTGAATACAATAGCTTTTAAAGGGCGCAGTATATTACACTATGACCAATACATCTACTACATCTAGACATCTAGTGCGTAAACCACCAAATGTTTATGACTTTAAAAATAAATAAAAAATACAATAATTAATCATCAAAAGAAAAATACCAATTTTCCAAAAGATAAAGTTTAAAATTACTTTTTTTTATAACGTCTGTTACCTACATTAGTAGTAATATTATGACTGTATTCAATGTTTACTTGCTATTTAAATGTATAAATACAGGTAATAAATATATAAAATACCGATGTCTCCAAATTTACAGCAAAAAAGAAATGAGAAAGAGAGAGAGAGAGGGAGGGAGAGAGAAGACATGGTTATTATGAATTTTAATGATAATTTGTTTGGGATGTTATCATGACAAAATGTCATTGACTTTCAGCTTAAGATTGCTCATGTCATGACTAATGATGTTTGTCAAGTAGAAAATTTATCAAGAATTTTTTTTATGTTTAGCTTTTTTTCTTTGTTAATTAAATATCAATAATAGATGTGATGTACAATATTAATTCCTATTTATATACATAATTGTATTTTAAAAACAAACAAGTTATTTGAATTTACACCCAGGAATTATTTATTTGAAAGGAAATGTTTGGATTTAAGTACTTTTAAACATTAAAATTGTACTGAATTTGAATCATCGATGACATTTCCAAAGCCGTACAAGTGATCTGGCAAATTTTCTAATGTAATCATTTATTCATTGCTGCAAATAGCATCAAAATACATAATCATTTGTATACGCAAGTGCTATTGTCATCTCAGGTTGGAAATATTAAAAATTTTATTTACTTTTTGTTAAAAATTCATCACATATTAGATCATACTTGATCCTCCTGGTTGGTAACAAATATGTAGTATGTTTATTGTTTTATGATAGGCAGGTTCATTCAAGATGTAAGATGAAATTGATTACTATTTAACTAAGTTAATGTGGGGCATGCCCATTTTGTCCCACCAATTATTGGTTTTTCTTGTTCTATTTTTACCGAGAACTACAAAAAGAACACAACTGGTAGAGCATGCAGCATGAATAGAAAAAGAATAGAATTCAACAACTTGATCAAGGATGACGGACAAGCCAAACTAATATCCACACAGTTCCTTTTTATTGAATGACAAATATGTCTTTTTTCAATTTTCACTTATAGCTGATAGTTCTTTAAATTTGATTTTCACCCATACCAACAGAAACATATTCAAAGTTGGTTAAAATATAAAACAAATAATCACCAGGTGGTATCCTATAAATGATTGACATTAGAATTTATGGTTAATAAAACTCAATGGTAAAAACATGCAACAATAGAGCAGATCTGGGATGATAAAAGGTGATCAAACTGACAAATCATAAATGATCATTTATCTCATAATTATAATCATTATATTTTTATGGTAGTCAACAAAAAACTCAATATGGTGAAATTGTGACAAGAGTACATCAGATCAAAATGATATTATCAGCTATGATCAAAACTAGATACAACTAATCATTAATGATCACTGGACTGGCTCAGCTAGATAGATTGGTAATTTCTGGAATCACTTAGATTTTCAAGCTTGTCGATAGAAAAATGACTCAAAATGGTGAAAATGTATAACAAGAGTGTCAGATCATTATGATCAGGTGTGATCAAAACTACAGACAATTAATTATCCACAATAACCAGGTTTCCTTCATAAAATGATAAGATATTTTAGTATGGTATTTCTCAGGGAAAAAATTCAAATGGCAAAGAAATACAATAGAGAAGAGAGGGCCAGCCAGGATGACCAGTTGCAATTGCAAGAATTATTCATAAATCATTAATGTTCATCAGGCCATCTCAACATAAATGATAACATGAGTTTATCATTGTGTATTTTGATTTTCACAATAGTAACATATGACAAGAATCAAACTAGAGACAAACAGTGAAATAATGATATCAATGGCCTGATTTTGTCAGCTAGAAAGACCAATATTTTCTGGTATCACTATTTCAATTTTCATGGTGGGCAACACAAAACAACAATCAGAATAATCAGGTGAGATTGAAACTACCTATAGATACAAATAATTATGAATAATCATTAGACTATCTCTATCAGTTAGATATAGTAATTTCTAAGTATCAGAGCAGAATGATCAGGTGTGATAAAAACTAGAGACAAATAATTATCAAGATCACTAAGTTTCCTTCATAAAATGATTACATATGAATTTACTCTGATATTCCTTGGCATAAAAAAACAATAAAAAAATAAAAAAGAACTTAAAGTAGTGAAAAAATACAAGAATGGAGCAGGCTAAGATGATTAGAAGTAATGAAATTCAATTAATTTACAAATCATTATTGATCATCATGTTGTCTCGACATAAATTACAAGATATAGTTTATCAATGTGTCTTTTATTTGATTTGCATAATTATTCACATACGACTAAATCAAACTTGGCACAAATAATCAATAATGTTTGACCTTATCAGCTAGATAGACCAATATTTTCTGGTATCACTATTTTGATTTTCATGATGGTCAACAAAGAAAAAAAAAAGTGGAGTGATCAAAACTATATACAAACAATTATTAATGATCACTGGACCGTTTCTATCAGCTAGATAGATGGTAATTTCTGAGTATTAGATCAGAATGATCCAGTGCGATAAAAACTAGAGACAAATAATTATCAACAATCACTAAGTTTCCTTCATAAAATGATTATATATGAATTTACTCTGATATTTCTTGCATAAAAGGTAAATAAAAAAATAAAAAAGAACTTTAAATAGTGAAAAAAATAAAAGAATGGAGTAGGCCAAGATGATAGTTTGAATGAAATTCAATTCATTCACAAATCATTAATGGTCATCAGGTTGTCTCAACCTTATTCATACGATATAAGCTTATTAATGTGTATTTTATTTGATTTGCATAATTGTCCACAAACGAGTAAATCAAACTTGGGACAAATTTTCAATAATGATCACGGGCCTGTCTCTATGAACTAGTAGTATTTTCTATCACTGTTTAGCTTTTCATGGTAATAAAAAAAATTCGTGACTGATATGGTGAAAAAGTATGACAAGAGTGCCAGATCAAAATGACCTATCAAAACTAAATATAATTGAATCAATGATCACTGACTGTCACAATTTTGCTGATATTTACAGTTTACTCTTGTAACTTTTGATTTTATTTGACCAATACTGCAAACTGCGAAACAAAGGGAAAATGGTGAATGTTAAGACAAAAACATGGTAGGCTAAAATGATCATGTGCGATTGAACAGGAGACAAATAATCACTAATGATTACAGTTTTGTCTCTTTCAGTTGATAGATTTTTTATCAGTTTTATGGTATCTGTTCTTTGAGATATTTGAAGTTGATAACAAATGAAATGTTTTGTTTTGTGTTTTAGGTGTTTTTTTTAACCCAAGTTCATCAGAAACAGTGAAAAAACTGGAAGCGATGAGTCTTTTTCCCCTTTTTTTCTTACATAGTCTTGGAAAGGATGACAGTCATAAAAGGCTCCAAGAAAAACGGAACCCGTGGGCGTAACGTTCTTTTTCATTTCCTCCGGTACTTATTCGATTTCGAGCCAGTGTAATAAAGTTTATAATTTGTTATTAAGTTTTCAGTTAAATGTGGATTAGTAAACAAAAAAAAATGTTGGAGGCAAAAAAAAACGGTTAAGGTGTAACGGTATATTTAAAAAAAACATCTAACAGAGAACCGTCTGTTATGTTTGTTGTTTAATTTATGCGTTTTTAAAAAGAAAAATGCTTCGATTCGTTTAGTAAATGCCGCAGTTGAGAAAATCTGGGAAAAAATGAACTTTTTAAAAAATATATTCCAATTTTTTTAAGAATAATTTTGTCGGTGGTTTTATAACAAAGGCTGACTTAAAAGCTACTGTATGTTTTAATTATTTTTGTTAAACTTGAACTTATCAGAGCGGAAATTGGCAAGAATAAACGATTTACACCTGAGCAATAAAAACAAAGGAGAAACCTGGTTTTATAATTTCCATGTATCTCGTAGACGGTGTTTCGGCTCACTTGACCATCTGCACTCCTTCTGTCAGCTTTCGGGTCGGAAAATAATTTAAAAATAAAACATAAAACTTAAAAAGTGTTAAAATTAAAATAAAATAACGGGGTCCTTCGCTGGAGAAGAGAATCTCGAGCCGACGTTGCGACCCACTCAGTTCGTGTGGGGCAACCTAACTGATGTACGTACGGCTGTTGGACAGGCTGCCCAATGTTGCCAATCTGGCCGGATGAATATCCCCGCCGTCCGCCTGCTAATTTCCGAACTTCATTTTCAATTTTCAGCCCTTTTAAGGTGAAAAATGAGGAATTTTTAATTCTAACAATAAAATATATTTAAGTACAAAAATTTTTAACGTAAATTTTTAAATTAAAAACGTTTCATTTAAATATATTTTACATATAAGAATTTGACTGATGCAATCAATAGACACCTGTTGCTGGCCCCCTTCCGAAAAATCAATCAAAATCCAACGAATTTCGTACAAAAACAAAACAAAAACAATAATTTATGTTTAACTTTAAATAATTAACCATAAATAATTAGAAAAAGTTATGAAACAATTAATAAAAAATGGAAAAGATAAAACAAGTAAAGTAAGAAAAAATATATTGTACTAGAAAATTAATACATTAAATTATCGCTATATATTATATAAAAAGTACAGACTGGGAGGAAGAGATACAAGTTAATGTTGATTACATTTCGTACGCAGATGGTTCTAAGACCGAGTAGGGTCAAGAACATCTATGAAAAATACTAGCACTCATATTATAGGCCTTGGTCAATATCCTCTATTTCTGAAGGACCTGTTGCTGTTGAACACTGTGCCAAGGAGATTAAGGAGATGCTGGGCATTATTTAAAAAATGGACACACGGACACTTACTTTGTGGCCAAAGCCCGTATACATGCCCGTCATGCAAAATTTCTCAACGTATGCCACTTCAGTGAATGGTATCACTTCCTTGGTTCCATATAGAAAGTGAGTAGCATTGCTAGAGATGTTTCATTGATCTTGACTGGTTATATATTTGACAGAGTGGAAGGTGTTTTTCGGCCATTAAGCATGTATATCGAGTATGTCTTATTCTTAATCTTGTAATTAAGATTACTACGTACTACCGAAGAATGCCAATATGTTACAGGAAGCTTGATATTTTGCAGATTGTTGTCAATAGTATCATGCTATTCATGTCAAACAGACTATAACAACTTTTTCTTGTGTACAGAATAATAATCGCAGGGAATGTGGTCTATTATTAGATACCGATCCACGATGCAAAACAATGAACAGAAGTTGGTGAAATTTGATATAATTGTTGAATTAGATATACTTGATATATATTCAAAATATTTGCCAAATTAGTACAAGGAATATGTCCCAGGAGTCTAAAAACGTGCCGCTTTGCCAGGAGCCCTATCCCATAAATGCCATCCATATTTCGCAAAATATTTAGCAGAATTTATCTAAATTTGAAAAAAATTATTAAAATATTGAGCATTGACTTGTGTTTATGTTTTATGACAAATTAGCACAAGGAATATGCCCCCAAGGTGCCAGATAATTTTCTAGGTACTTTTCTACTACAGGGTGTTCGGCTACTCGTGTTACAAGTTTATTCTAAATTTAAAATGGAACCAAAAAGTCCTAATTAACTATGGTCCCAATCTCAACAGTTTCGGAGTTATTACACTTTTTCTGATTTTTAAGTTTTCACGACTTTGCTTGAAATAAACAATGATATCTCCAAAACTAAAAGGTTTTGGACAAATCCGTTGATATCACTGAAAACTACGTTGAATTTCCCATAAAATGTGATCAATAATAAAATTTTAAACGTTCGTGAAATAAATGTTTTAGTAGCGAGAAATTTGAAAACAAATTTTTTTTCAAAGTTGAAAAACTTACTACAGTGATTCTAAACTACTATTTCAAAACCTAGAAATCAGCAAATTTCAGCAAACGTACTCCATTTAATATCCTTTTTAGTGGTGTAATTGCTTTTTTAATTATTTTTTTCGAAGATGAAGAAATTGATGAAGGAAAGGAAAAAACCGTGTTTGACGGATTGGTAAAGTGGACAGATTAAAAAAACTTAAGGAAATTTGGAATGAATTTACCTAAGGGTTGTTTAATTGGGGTTCGAAACCAAAATAGTGCAAGTGTTTACTTATTTACCAACACGACTACAACTTTTATTAAAAGATTATTGTATTATTATTACCCGGAATAAAAAGTTTTAAGATTTAAAACGTTTTTAGTTCATTCATTCAAAATGAAAAAGTAATTAAAAAATAAATTACACCACCCAAAAGGATATTAAATGGAGTACATTTCCTGGTCTCTAGGTTTGGAAATAATAGTTTAGAATCACCACAGTAAGTTTTTCAACTTAAAAAAAATATATATTTTTCAAAGATTTGGTTATTAAAACGCTTATTTCACCAACGTTTACAAGTTAGGTATTGATCACATCTTATTGGAAATTCAATGGTATCAACGGATTTGTCCAAAAAAATTTAGTTTTAGAATTATCATTGTTTATTTGAAGCAAGGTCGTGAAGTCTTGAAAAATCAGAAAAAGGGTAATAACTGCGAAACTGTAGAGATTCGGACCATAGTTAATTAGGACTTTTTAGTTCCATTTTGAATTTAGAATCTACTGGCAAAGTTTGTAACACGAGTAGCAGAATACCATGTATACCGCTTAGTGAGGAGCAAAGCCAATTTCTTTAAATTTTCTCATGCATCGTACAATAATCAGCCAAATTAATTCTTAAGCTCTGATTAAAAAAAAGTTTAATTAAATTATTAATAATGAAAATGCACCAAGAGCCTATTTTAGAGAGAATTTAGGTGCTGGATAACGCCAAGTTGAACAATGTTTTTCAAATCAAACACAATTGATCCATAATGATAGAGTAATTTGGTCCTTGAATACAATCTAATTTCATGACATTAAAAAATCCTTTTTTTTTAATGTTTTTTACTTTTTTTCGTCCGAAGAAGGCGATGGCACGAGTAACGATTTCGCCTAGAACAGAGCGAGGCCTTGCGCGTCCTTGGTATTTGAATATTTATCTCTCCTCGGCTCTGACCTACTAACCGGGGCCAAGTCGTTTTATTCCGAATCGATTTTCAGAATAAGTCAAATTTTATTTTCGGTTTGATACCTTGATGAGGGCGTAACGTTACGTATTTCATGTGAGGGGGTAAAATCCATGCATTACCCTGTAGGCTTCTTGGGCTCGACCTCTTTCGCTTTGAACGACCCATCATGTTCAGATAGTTTTCCAAGTTTGAATCTGTAATTAAATTAATTAATTATTATAAAAGTGCATTTAAACGATTTATTATTTCTTAGAATTTTTTTGACATTACGCATCAAACAACCCTGTTATTCAATGAGAAACCGACTTAATATTTAAGTAACCGTAAAAACCGATGGTAAAGTCTCGTCGACCATATTCAACTCAGCCGTAAAAAAAAGTTTCAGCAGTAAGGAAATTGAATGATTATTTGTAGACTCCTTATATAAGTTTATATACCTATTTTTTGTTCAGTCTTTTCTAAATTCTGTCTCTTGTTTTATTAGTTTCTTTTTAATGTTGTTTCAATTGTTTTTACAGTTTAATAGTACTTTTCAATGTAGTTTCTTTGACAGTTTGTTCATTGATCTCTTTTGACTATTTGTTTCAGTCCAACCTTTGACCAAGTTTTGTTTTTGTCATCTTAATCTTCAGTTGCCATATCGTACTTTTTTATTGTATAGTTTGGCATTGGTTTGTCGTTGGTTTTTCAGTCATATCAAATCTTTTCTTCGGTTTTATATTTCTTTTTCAACCGACGTTTTTGTTAGGGGGATGGGTTTATATGTGCCATTTAATGTACAATAGACCAATACTGATGCGCAGGTCGTAAAGAGGCCGGCTCCTACGTTATCGAATGCCATTTCTAATTGACCTCGTATATTGTCCTTTCTTTGGTAACTGATCTTTCATTTCGTCCGTTAGTTTAATTTATTTTTGAGTATGTGAGGTGTACTTTTATTTGTTTGTGTGTGTGTCTGTAGGTGGGGTGTGTGTTTTTGTTTGTTTGTGTGTGTGACCGAGTGAGACTTCTTGACCTCTTAGTTTGGCCCTTTGTTTTATTTTTATAACTGAGGTTTAAGTTCTCTCAGTTTGTTTCTGGTTTTATTTTTGTAACTGACCTCTTAGTTTTTTCGGTTTGATCTTTAGGTTTCATATTTTTAACTGACGTTTTAATTCTCTTAATTTTTCCCTTGGTTTTATATTTATTTCTAATTGACCTCTCGGTTTGTTTCTGGTTTTATTTTTGTAATTGACCTCTTAGTTCTTTCAGTTTGATCTTTTGGTTTCATATTTTTAACTGACGTTTTAATTCTCTTAGTTTTTCCCTTGGTTTTATATTTATTTCTAATTGACTTCTCGGTTGGTTTCTGGTTTTATTTTTGTAATTGACCTCTTAGTTCTTTCAGTTTGATCTTTTGGTTTTATATTTCTAACTGACGTCTTAGCAGCTCTTCTATTTTCCCATGTTTTTTGTTTATTGATATTTGACTCCTCAGTTTGTTTTATAAGCCTTATTTTTATTTATTTACTTTTTTTATATTGACCTCTCAGTTTGTCCATTTGTTTTATTTTTGTTTTTAATTGATCTCTCAGCTTGTCTAGCCGTTTTATTTTTAATTTTAATTGACCTCCCAGTTTGTCCATTGGTTTTTATCTTTGTAGTTTTTTTTTATTGACCTCTCAGTTTGTCCATTGGTTTTATTTTTGTTTTTAATTGATCTCTCAGCTTGCCCAGCCGTTTTATTTTTAATTTAAATTGACCTCTTAGTTTGTCCATTGATCTTATTTTTGTTTTTAATTGATCTCTCAGCTTGTCCAGCCGTTTTATTTTTAATTTTAATTGACGACTCAGTTTGTCCATTGGTAGTTTTTTTATTGATCTCACAGTTTGTTCCTTGGTTTTATTTTTGTAACTGACGTTTTAATTCTCTTAGTTTTTCCCCTTGGTTTTAACTTTGTTTCTATTGTTTTATGGTTATTTCTTTTTGACTTCTCAGTTTGTTTTATAAACCATTTATTTATTTATTTTTTACTGACCTCTCACTTTGTCCCTTGGTTTTTATTTTTGTTCCTAATTGATCTTCCAGTTTGTTCCTTGGTTTTATTTTTTCATTTTAATTGACCTCTCAGGTTGTCCATTTATTTTTATCTTTGTAGATTTTTTTATTGACCTCTCAGTTTGTTCCTTGGATTTTTCTTTTTTTCTAATTGTCCTCTCGCTTTGTCCCTTGATTTTATCTTTGTTTTTAATTGACCTTTCGGTTTGTCCCTTTGTTTTATTTTCCTTTTTGGCCTCTCAGTCTGTCCCTTGGTTTTCTTTTGTTTTTCTGATCGAACTTTTAGTTTGCCCCTTGGTTTTATCTTTGTATTTTCTAATGTTTTAACTGTTTAGTTTTGTTGTCCTCTTGATTTGTCATCTTCGTCCGTTGATCAGATCAATCATCAATTTCAGTTTGCTTGTTCCTCTTGTCAGTTTGTTAGTTTGTTTGTGCTCTATGGTTATTTTTGCCTTTTTATATATTAATTTTCCTCATGTCTTCCTCTGTAAAGAAGAAAGAAGTTACTTGTCATATTTTTGTCCATATATATTTGTGTGTGTGTGTGTGTGTGTGTGTGTGTGTGTGTGTGTGTGTGTGTATGACATATTGAGCTTATTGGAGATTTAGGCGTGTGGTTTGACTTTGCTCTTTGTAAGTTTAGCTTCGAGAGACGTTTATTGCACATTTTTTTTACATGGTGGAAAAGATTGTAGGCGAAACGTAAGACGACTTCCTGTACTGCGTAATTCCAATTAATTAGTAGGAAAAAGAGGATGGGCCGGCATTCTTGTCTTGTGTGCTAGCTAAGGATAACTAATCTCACAAATGGCATGAGGGCGGTTTTTTTCAATCACGAAGCCTCTCCTTTTAAGCCAAAAGACGATCATAGCCTTTGAGACGTGGGCGTGGCGTTAAAATTAACGCTCATCAACTCTCAGATCCGCCAAGGATTTTCTTTCATATTTCTTGTGTTCATTCTTTATCGGAAATGAGCCAGCGGCCGTCATTGAAAGCCAAGGTGCATCCTTCCCAGTCCTTCGAATATCAATTTAGAGCCGGTTACGCAATTAGGATTCGACCTTTTCCCTGTATTCACACCTTTATTGTCTTTTTAAATTTTATTTATTAAATAGTTTGAAAAGAACAATGGGACCTGCCAAAAGCAAAGTGAACCAATATTATAAGACAACTCGAATAAGGAATATATATCTGAAAACATAGATATTCGCATACGAAGTAATAATAATAATAAATACGATTATTTGGAGATCGTAAGGTGCGGTCTGGTGTGACGTAAGTTTTAAAAAAACATTTTCTTTATCGTGCCAACGTTTCGATCTTTATTGAGATCATCTTCAGGGCCTGGTTGAATTTTACAAATACATGTAGGATGTGGGAAAAAATGAATTTATACAATGCTAGAGAATTTTAGATTAATAAAAAGAATGAATTTATACAATGTTAGGAAATGTTAGATAAAAAAAACGAATTTATACAATGCTTGAATAATCATTGGCTAACAGTCATTAAACACCACACAATAATTATAAAGAATATATAAACACTCATACAAAAACACAAACTCGCTGATATTACTTTATTTGTAAAAAAAAGTCAAGTCTATTGGTAGCAGTGTCTTTGTATTACTAAGGCTTCAGATTTATTGTAGTTTGCTATTGATTTGTTATATTTTTCGTTTTAATTATTTGTATTTAATTTACTACTTTATTAGTCGATTCTGTATAGGTGGCTGTGTTCGGGTACTAATAGTCAATTATGGGTTGGAGTTTTTTTTTTAAAAAGCTCATATATACCCACAGGTTGCCGGTATTTTTGAAAAAAAAACAACATTTGTAAGTATGTCGGGTTCGAACCGTGTGGAGTGTATTCTGACCATTCTAAGTTCAAAACCTGTAGTTCTTAGATCCGTCTGAAGGACCAAAACAGGTATGAGTTTGCCGTATGTTGGTGGGTGCGATTTTAGTTTTTTTTAATTACATTTTTGGTGGGCACATCTTTGTAGTAATAGTAAGTGTTTTTTGGTAGCGGGTCTTTGTAGTCTATTGTCAATTGCTTTGGAATTTAGTTCGTACTATTTTTTGCTTCTAAATTCAAAATTCTTTTATAGTGGCTTTGTTTGTATGCATAGTCATATATTGTTATGTCATTTTCGGCATACATGTGATTGGGGTCAATATTCCTCAGTACTTTTGGTCTTATTTGCTCTTTATTGACCAAGTTATAGTAATTACTTACATTGTCATATCTTTCGAGTTGGTGTCTTTGCAGTGACTAGTCAATTTTTATGTATTTAGATCTGTTTTGTCCGATTCTAGGCATTCTTAACCGTACAAAAATGATTTTTTATTATTTAGCGGATGGTAATTAACAAACGATTTGCGTGGTAAAGTAAAAATAGCGAAAATACGATATTATTAATAAAGGAAAAGCTTTTTTATATGCAGGCAATTTGCATTTGGGAAGCCAACAATCCTAAATTTCAGGGTTTTTGTATAAAATAGGCTGAAAATGTAGTACGGTGAAAAATGCAAAGGCGCTCTCAAGTTACATGATATCGTAAATTTAAGAAAAAAATGCTTTTGTAAGAATTACACCAAGATGGAAATAATAAGGTCGTCGGAACATTTAGAAATTCGACTCGGTTCGCCTTGGAAAGCGGTACCCTTCCCATGGGAAGATTTTCACACCGTATCTTCGTCCGTTCATTTGCATCCACGCGAATTAACAATTACCCGGGTCTCGGCGTTAGATATCAATCTAAAATTCTCAAAGATGGAATAAATAAACAAAGCGCGGGAAGAAATCGCCAGCCGGGAATTTGTGAATTCAAAAGAGGCACATGCTTGGAGGAAGAGCAAGGACGTGGCGAACCAGTCTCCCCAGAAAAGGAGATCCGAGTCTCCTTGGGTCCAAGAAAACGGTCTGCGTTTTGCCTTTTTGTTGCTCAATCGTCCGACATCGGAGCAGAGATCAACCGCAGCCTTTCGTTCGTACAATGGGTCCGACCGGTTGGTCAACCTTTTGTTTCTGATCGAAATCGAAATGAAACAATAGCTCAATGACCATCTGATATTCAGACCTCTTCTTGGCTCTTCTTAGAAAATGTAGCCGAAAAACACTTTTCATATCCATCCCGACCAGCAGAACTCTTTAAAGGGTCTTGAACTTAACCAAATACAGGATTGTCAAACGACTTTCAGCTAAATTGGTAAAGTTTTGCAATCCAACGTCTGTAAGTTTTTACATAAAACTATCTGATTTCGTACAGTGCGTACACAGCATAAGGCAAAGGAACAATCCTACTACACTACAAGGTCATTTTGGTTTTGAGATCATTCAGGGAGAGAGAGAGAGAGAGCGAGAGAGAGAGAGAGTGTGTGTGTGTGAGAGCCAAAAAGGATTCACTTGTGAGAAAAAGGAACGAGAGAGCTAAAAAGAGAGTCACTTGTGGAAAAAAGAGAAGAAAGAGAGATAGAGCGAGAGAGAAACAGTGAGCGGGGAAGGGAAAGGGATAGAGAGTGCCAGAAAGAGAGAGAGAGCCAAAAAGAGAGTCACTTGTGAGAAAAACAAAAGAGTGAGAGAGAGGCAGCGAGAGTGTCACTTGTGCAAAAAAGAAAAGAGAGAGGTATAGAGGGCGAAAGAGAAAAAAAGAGACAGAGAGAGAAACAGTGAAAGGGGGAGGGAGAGGGGTAGAGAGGGCCAGAAAGAGAGACACTTTGAGAAAAGAAAAGAGAGAGCCAAAAAGAGTGTCTCTTGTGCAAAAAAGATAAGAGAGAAATAAAGTGAGAGAGAGAGAGAGAGAGAGAGAGAGAGTGAGAGTGAGAGAGAGAGTGAGGGGGAGACAGAGGGAAAGAGAGAGTGAGAGAGAGAGCGAGAGATAGATAGATAGATTTTACTTTAGATAAATTTACTTACTTCTAATTCATGAAAAATTATTTCTAATAACCATCCCCAAGAGAGAGATAGAGATAGATAGATAGACAGATACATAGAGATAGATAGAGAGAGAGAGAGAAGAGATAGAGAGAAAGAGGAGAGAGGAGAGAGGAGAGAGGAGAGAGAGAGAGAGAGAGAGACCAGCAAATTTTGGGCCCCAAGCACAGCAAATTTTGCCGCCTCACCAAATTTGGTTTATCATGATCTAATAATTTTAATAATAATAAAATAAATATTTTATCAATCAATTTATCAAATAGTTTTCTACTTGAAAATGTTGCATAAGGACAGTCGTTCATTTTTTAAGTATTAAACAACGGTTTCCAATATTAAAATCGAATTTTTTTACATTTTTCTTTAAGAAGTTAATTCCATCAAATTGACTGCATATCGACTTAATGTTTTTAAAAAGAAAAAAAAACCAGGAAAATAAGGTAAACCGAAATGGCTGCGATCTTTGAATATGGTGGCCTGGGTCGGAGCAGCAATTTTTACCGCGTCACCGACAAAAAGGAGGCCTCGCGTTTGTCACAAGGAAACCGACTAGGTTGACCGTTGAGGACGCTTAATTGCTGTATTTAGCCATCCGGGTCGGGATTATTCGACTGAATTGGCCGTTCCATTTCTCAAGAATTAGTACAAAACGATATAAGGCCATAGGAGTAGATAAAAAATGTACAAATTCACAGGAAAACGCACTTCCTTATGAAACGCCTGCCATTTTTGCTGACGCTTGCTATCAACAGCGAGGTCTGTTTTGATATTAAATCTTTTAAATTGACTGTTCTTGAAGTCCTAGAAAAAAAGAATGCCTTTTAAGGAAAAAAAAATCCGTGAAAGTTGGCAAACCTGTCATCGTGTTTATATATTTCCTCCATGTGTTTACTAATATTTTACCACTTTCAACTATAAACCCGCCCAAATTAAAAACAGGAAAACATATTTTTGTTCAATCGTTATATAAATTAGACTAAAGACAGAAGGTGGTGGGACACTACTCAACTACTGCCCTTAGGACCCATTGCACAAACTGGGTTTAAACTATACACTGAACCGAGTTCAGCTTAAAAATTTACGTTTTTCATTTTGTCATGAACCGAGTTTAAATGTTGAACCTGGTTCAACTTTGAACGGCCGTCAAGCGTGAGTTAAACCTAATTCAGATTTCATTACAACCTGTATGTTGTTAAAGGTTGAATTTTTGAACAACAAATCAAACAACAAATTTATCAACTTTTGACATGAAAATTATTGAATATTCTTTCTTATACATAGTCCTAATCGTCTTTCTTTTTTTTTCTTATCAGCAACAAGTCCGGCAATTTTTACTTCGCTCATGGAATAACTCAATACTTTTTTTCTTGCGCATTTATTTACATTCAACAAATCGCATCATCACAAGCCGCGACCGATTCAGTAGAACGTTACGTCCTTTGAACTTGATTTATATTATAAACAAGGTTCCAGTGAACCCAGTTTAAACCGTGATTGGTGAAACGGGCCCTTAGTTGGTGTGTTATGAATCTTTAAATTATTATTTAAATCTTTCCGGCCCAGTGTTTTAATTGATAGTCAGGATCTGCAGGATCTGCTAGGGATGTTGAGAAAGAGAGAGAGAGAGAGAGAGAGAGAGAGAGAGAGAGAGAGAGAATGATTGATTAATTAATTATTTTATTTATTCACGCAAAATACGTTGTTGTGTAAAAAAAATCCAAGTGAAACAACTAAGATTCAAACATAAAATTTTCAAAATATCATAAATTAAACAAATAACTATAGTTATTAAGGTAAGGAAACTAGGTATTTGATGGTTCACTGGTTCAAAAGATCCTCTGCACCAATGGAAGCTTTTAATTTATTACATTTACTATCTCATATCTGTTTATTTTCTTTGCTTTTATTGCTCTATCGGTTTTTTTTCAACTTATTGTTCTCTGAATCTGTGTGTTCTATCTCATTTCCTCGTCTTGTTTTGTGTCGCAAGCTGTTTTAAAAAAAACCTATTGTTCCTCTTGCCAAACTATAGCCGGAGGATCTCTGATAACGGTACGTTTTTGGAAATTCAAAACTACTGATTTGAATATGATTCTTAGCGTTGGGGTACAACTTTCGACCGTGTAGTTTACCGGTAGTCAGTACGTTTGAGTGATATTTAAAAATGCCTTCATTTTCAATGAGGCCTTAGTACAACTTACCAGGTCCCAACAGGTGTTCCTGAGATGAAATTATAATTGTTTCCATGCAGGGTCAATTAAACAAGGCATTTCTGTTTTAAACGGATTTGAAACCTAGGCCCTTTGATTTTTTTTTTCGATCGACTATCATTAAACTACTATTTGGGAAAGCAGTGAAAATCCAATAAAGAAACTATCAAAAACTGCGAGCAGAAATCGGGCAAAAGTGAAAGAAGGTCCGTTTTGCCATGGCAAATCGACAAACAAGACCTCTACAAAACTAGGGGTAATCTTCTTCTTAACCGCAGAAGAAGAAAAAATTCATCAAACTTAGAAAGTACTCAGATGGAACGATAATGACATCGAGTTTGCACCCCCGCTGTAAGTCAGGCCGATATTGTACAAATCTGGCCTTCAGGATCAAGAAATAATTTCCTCCCTTCAAACATTCCCAGCTGAAATAATTCTGACACGAAGTATAAACAAGACGGCTTTTGAAAGAGCAAGAAAGAAAAACCGCCGTAAATACAACGGACAGTTCGTGATTCTCAAAATTAGCCGTGAAGCCAGGGGATAAGATTGTTACATTACAAGTTCGGAGGGACTTTTTATTATTCCATTTGTTCCGGGATAAAAACGGATAACGGCCGAGTACGACGCAAAGTTCAACGTACAGGGTGGCTATCGATCAGGTGCTTGATTGCATTTGTGCGACCCTGGATGGGTTCACGACCTCTGAGGGACGTCTTCACCCGCTGAACACGGAAGTTGTCAAAAATCAGACACAATATGCTAAAAGAATTGCTGACGCTTGAAAAATTTCAATCAATCGTTTCAATTTACAATGTCGGGAAGCACCATGTTATGACGTCTAACTTCATTAATTACTTAGTTCAACTTAATCACGCTTAATTTTAGCCATATGGTGTTAAAAATAGTTAAGAGAAACCATTACGGCCATTAACTACGAAAATAAACTACTCTTTATTGACCTGCACTACAGTTGCATAACAAGAGTCATTTTCTACTTCACCTAAGACAAAGATATATTTACTCTTTAATGGACTCGTACTACAGATTCAAAGCCACTGACCTAAAATCTCTAATCTGAAGTCATTTAATTGATAACAAAATATAGACTGTGACGTATTATTAGTACAAAAGTAAACATCTAACCATCCCATATCAAACTAACACCAAGACCAAAATAAGCCTCATCTAACCTAGAATTGAGCAGAAAGAAAGCCCCACAAATAAACACCAAAACGAGATAATGACACCATCAATGAAAATGACCATAAAGTTACAAATTCTTAAAAGGTAATATCACAAGTATATAATACAAAGATTAAAAAAATCCATATTGGCTTACTCGGCATAATTGACCATATCGATTTTTATCTAACGTTTTTGGTTAACTATTAGACGTCTAATAGATAGCTTAAGTGGTTAGAGCAACGATTTGTGCCGAAGGTCGTGGGTTCGAATCCCGCTCGTGACACTAATTTTTCAACTCAACCAAAAACCTCAGATAAAAAGAATAATTACTTGGAATAATTAAACACTAGGTGTATACTGGGTGGCTCCTAATCATGGTTCAAAAATTCAAGATCTTATAGGAAATTGAACGCTGAGTAAAACAGATCATATAAACCTGAAAGCCTTCAGTGCAGAGCTAGGGTTAAAAAACCAAGAAAAAACACGTTTTCTGACTTTAATTGCCCTTTTTTTAATTGGTATAAAAATAAAGACCATAAACGTACTTTTGCTACAAAGGCAAAATAAAGGAAGTATCAAACCATCCCATATCAAGCCTTATCTAACCCAGAATTAAGCAGAAAGAAAGCTCCACAAATAAACACTAAAATAAGACAATGGCATTAAATTAAATGATATCACCATCAATGAAAATGACCGTAAATTTACAAATTCTTAAAAGCTAATATTACAAGTTTATCCAATATAAAATTAAAAATCCATATTTGCTCAGTTGTCATAATTGAACATATTAATTATTCTATTTATCTAAGGTTTTTGGTCAAGATGAAAAATTAATGTCCAGATTCGAACCCACGACCTTCGGCTCAATACGCCGCTGCTCTAACCACTTGAGCTATCGAGACTGTTAGTAGTCTAAGGTCGTGGGTTCGAATCTCAACCATTCGTCATCTCAACCAAAAACAAATAACAAGAATAATTAATTGGACTAATGAAAAAAATTAAACAATAGGTGGGTCCAAACCATGAGTCAAACATTCAAGATCTTATAGGAAATTAACGCTGAGTAAAAAAGGCCCTATAAACCTGGCCAGAAAGTCTTCAGTGCAGAGCTATGGTTCAAAAACTAAGAAAAAAGACGTTTTCTGACCTTATTTGTGAAATAGTAAGTTAACTGTTACTACTACCATAAAACAACTCGAAACGACATTAATAGCATCCAATGAGGCTTAAACCATCCTGATTGGTTGGGAATAATAATTTTCGTGATCTTTCAAAACTAGGAGGAGAGGGGCACAAAAATTCACCGTTTATGACATTTTTATCCATGAATTCAAAAGATGCACCCCTACTAAAAAAATGTTCCGAAACAAACCTTGTCGGTAATGGGATTCTTCGTCAAACTGGCGAAAA
The DNA here is from genome assembly GCF_000648675.2 of Cimex lectularius. NCBI lineage: Eukaryota > Metazoa > Arthropoda > Insecta > Hemiptera > Cimicidae > Cimex > Cimex lectularius. The sequence continues at coordinate 1,512,606 of NW_019392669.1, forward strand.
TGAGCGTAGTTTGGACTTCACGTTAAAGGTGCCAAAACAAAGAAGAGCAAAAGATTTTGTGTACAGCGTTACTTACGTGCCTTGAGCAATTAACCACACGCATTAATTCGGTTTTCGACACCATTAGAGCGAACGAAGCAGAAATCAACATGGTGACGCAGCCGACCTTATACAGCACTGTCGTCATATCACGGTTCGAGATGTGTTAATAATTAATTTCATTATTAACAAACTTTTGTAATGGTTTTTTAAAAGAATAAAATGTAATATTTTTTTAAGAACAGCAGAGGTTATATAAACCCTCGGGGTGCCGGCGTTTTTTGAAAAAAACAAACATTTGTAAGTATGTCGGGTTCGAATCCAGCGGCCCTGCATTCGAACCCGAGACCTTTAGACGCCCCCTCCAGATTTATCATTAATTCACTTAACCCATAAGAAAACAGTGATAATCGATTTGTGCGAAAAAGTAATAAATTTGCCAAAATTGGAATATTTCACCGATTGGACTGGGGTTGGTCTAATTTGACGGAAAATTACATCACCTAATTGTTTCGGAATATTTTTTAGTAAGGGGCATCTTTTGAATAGATCGATCAAATTGTCAGAAACGGTGAATTTTCTGTGCCCCTCCCCCTCCTAACTTTGAAAAAGCACGAAAAACCAATCAAGCTGGTTTTAGTCTTATTCGACGCTGAAATAAATGCACAATGAAAGTTGTTTCGAGTTGTTTTATGGCAGTAGTAGCGGTTTACTTACTATTTCACAAATAAAGTCAGAAAACTTCTTTTTTCAAAAAATACTATGCCTTCTCTAAATATAAGTCAATTCTATATTGGTGGGTTAGTCAGTATTTATATAGCTGTCGCTTTATCTTACTTTTCGGTGGGGTAATCTTTGTAGTAAACAGTCCATTTAGACGTAGTTTTGTCTTATTTTTTAAAATTTTTTTCTTCAAATATTAGTCAATTATATTTTGGCGTGACTTTGGAGTCAATTTGTTATATTTTCACTATAAGTATTAGTGGATTATTTGTTGGTGGTTTTGTCTTTGTAGTAATAATCAGTAGGTACGTATATAGTTGGAGTTTTGTCTTTGTTGTTCTATTGTTCTATTTTCACTGTAAGTATTAGTGGATTATTCGTTGGTGGCATTGCTTTTGCTGTAATAGTCAGTAGGTACTTATATAGTTGTCGTTTTTACCTCATTTTTCCTCTTGTAATCTTTGTATTGAATAATCAATTTAGACGTATTTTGGTTTTATTTTTTCTTCAAATAGTAATTAATTATATTTTGGTGTGACTTTGGAATGAATTTGTTATATTTTCACTATAATTATTAGTGGATTATTTTTTGGTGGCTTTGTCTTTGTAGTCAGTAATTAATTAGGTAGTTATCTTTTTGTCTCACTTTTCGGTAGAATAATCTTTTTAGCCAATTTAGACGTAATTTGGTCTTATTTTTTAAATATTTTTGTAACATTAATGAATTTTATTTTGGCGTGACTTTGGAGTTACTTTGTTATATTTTCACTGTAAGTAATATTGGATTATTTGTTAGTGGCTGTGTCTTTGTAGTAATAGTCAGTACTTATGTAGTTTTGTTTTTACCTCATTTTTGCTATTGTAATATCTCTGTACTGAATAGTCGATTCAGACGTAAGTTGGTTTTATTTATTTATTTATTTTTTAATTATTAAACAATTATATTTTGGTTGATTTTGGAATCAATTTGTTCTATTTTCACTGTAAGTATTAGTGGATTATTTGTTAGTGGCTGTGTCTTTGTAGTAATAGTCAGTACTTTATAGTTTTCGTTTTTACCTCATTTTTGCTATTGTAATATTTTTGTACTGAATAGTCGATTCAGACGTAAGTTGGGTTTTATTTTTTTTCTTCAAATATTTATCAATTATATTTTGGCGTGACTTTGGAGTCAATTTGTTCTATTTTCACTGTATTAGTGGATTTTTTAACCCTAGCTCTGTACTGAAGGCTTTCCGGACCCAGGTTTATAGAACTTTTTTGCACAGGTTTCAGTTTTCCATAAGATCTTGAATTATCGGCCCATGATTTGGGGCCATCCAGCTAATTACTACAGAGCCGGTTAATTCTTGGCAGGTGACTGTTCTTGGTACCTATTCCACCCACTCCATGTTTATCATTGTTTAATTATATGAATGTATAAGTGAACTTAAAATTATGTCATTTTCATTTGATAGATATAGCAATATTAAATAAATAATAGATTATACAAATATGAGTTAGTGTCAGTTGTGGAGTGATTTATCCTGTTTATTCTTCTTTGTTTTTCAAACCAAATCAACCTGCATAAATTTCGCTATATCCAGCGCTTGCCAGGGGTCGACGTACAAAAGCGAAACCAGCTTGACAGGCCAAAGAAAAGAATCGGGGGAGAAAGAAGCAGATGGTTGCGAAACCCCCCTCGGCAGGTGATTATCCTACGGCGAACGGTACCAGATTCACAGGCGTTTCGGAAAAATCAAATTACAGATCGGGTTCGAACTTTTCCCCTGTGATCAACGGTGTCCAGTGGGACGGGTTTGGCACGTTTTTCTAATGTCTCGCTTTCGGATTAGACATGGTGCGGGACCGGACGGACGGCCCGGTGAGAGGACGTGGTTCCCCCCGACCAAATCATCTTCGACAGTGGTCAAATGAGAAAGTCAATCACGAAAATTAAACCTTGTCCACTCTCGTGGAATTTTTCCCTCCAAAATAGCCTTAGAATGTCGAAATCACGACAACCACAGGCTAGACGGCACATTTTCATATCCATTATGGCAAAATTGACGCTATTTTGTCCCAAGGCTTACATGCAATCTTCTTATAATATTATTCTTATATAATACAACTTCAATCTCCTGCGTGATTCATCCTTGAACCTCATAATATATAATTTATATTTTTCAATTCAACTCTATCCTGCCGTTTTATGCTTTTAATCACACATAAGGCACGTAAAACAAGGATATGAAATTGTAAAACTGGCGTGTGACTATGTCAATTAGGTCTTTTCTTGTCTGGTTTAGTCATTTTAAAAGTTCAGAACATTATTGGTGGTGCTGTCTCTCCAGTCAACTTAAGTAAGCTGTGTTCGTAGTATGTAACAGTCAACCAAAGGCAGTGAGAATCCTGTTAATTACTAAGTCCTTTCAGTAATTGCCAATTATGGAATAGTGTGGTCTCGTGTGGAAAATGTTGTTTACTGATATTGTGTTTGTAGCAACATCTAATGAAACATGATTGCATCTTCTGTGTTGATGACATTGTCTTTGTTGGATGGCATTGCCTTTGTAGGTTGCTATCCGATGAAAGGCTAGAGGCAGAGTGTTATACCACTTCAAGAACGGTTGAGTCTTTGGTGATGGTATTTTTGTTTATAACTTTATACTGACAAAATGACCTTATGGCTATACACCTCCTCCTATGACCAATGTTGACATATGTGTCGGTGGTATGATGGACGAAGACTCTACAGGTCAAAGCAATCAGGCTATTAAGTAGCACCCAAAGACAAGCTTCTCTCTGTGTCACTGGAGCCTTGAACACATTAAGGTTTTTAGTTGAGATAAAAAAAGTCAGCGTCACGAGCGGGATTCGACCCACGACCTTCGGCTAGATACGCTGCTACTCTACCACTTGAGATATCGTGACTTCGAACCACTCGGACACTAACTTCCCATCTCAACCCCACCATTTGAATTTTCCCTCCTTTTTGCCGAAGTCACGATAGCTCAAGTGGTAGAGTAGCAGCGTCGTGGGATCGAATCCCGCTCGTAACGCTGACTTTTTTATCACAACTAAAAACATTAATTAATTGAAAGATTTTAATTGGTCAAGCGTACCACGAAAACTAGTGTACTTGAACACAACGTCAACTGCGGCACTGGAGGTGTAAAACCTCCCACCACTTCATATTTTAATCCAAGGAGAAGCCAGAGCAGCAGCCCACACATAACTGGACAACCATCTGCAAGGATAGGCCATGTAAATAAACAATGGAAATTGATGGAGGATATACAGGTACATATTAGGTATGCCAATCGATGCCTCTACTACAAAATACAATTTTATTACTACTTTTTACTAAAAAGTACAAGGTACGATACCAGAACAAGAAGACTGGGCCAAAGGAACACCACTAAAGGCAAACTCCTACTGGTACACTGATGGCTCCAAAACCGACAATGGCACGGGGGCCGTCTCCGGGATGAATCCGAAGCCCGAATGTCTTTGCAGCAATAATTAATTTATGTAGTATGTACAATAGATTTTTTGTCATTTGTGTTAACTTTTCATGCAAGTAAAACACAATGATTCAGATTTGATTGGCGTTTTGATGTATCAATTTTTGCTTAGTAAAAGATATGTTGTCTTTGTATTCTGAGTCACTGGGAGTATGCGAATTCACAATAATTTGGGCCTTTTTGTTTTTTGATGTTTATGAGCAGTTTTCAAACAAACCGAGTAGTTTAAATTGACGAAGGCCAGTGATAAACGTTTGTAGCGTTGGAAGGAGGTTGGGATGCTTCATCCGCCAGCTGTGAAAATTGTAAGAAAGAGAAGAAAAGTTTTAATGGGTTTTCCTCTTTGGCTTTAACAAACCGTCAGATAAGAGGAGAAGGCAATCAAGGGGAAACTCAGCCCGACAAAAACTTTCAGGGCTTTCGCTAAGAAATATAGGAAACGCTAGGAAAGGTCAGGGCCGGGGATTCGTCCTCGGGGCTCGATAAAATTAATTTCCCGCGGCCGGCTTTCCGGCCGGCGTGCGATTTCGAACCAATTAAACCATCTCCTTTGTGTTTTCCTTTTGGCTAAAAGCCGAGCTGAAAAGCGTGGCCTAGCGAGCGTGAACGCAAAAGTACGTCGACCTTTTCTCCTTGCGCGCACTTCCTCACGCGAGGAACCCACTTCAATCATATTCGCTCGACCTTCAAAACAATTTGAACCAATTCACCTCGAAGCCTTTTAAATCATACACCATGGAATTCAATAATAACAACAATCAATGGTATATTCCTGAGATCAAACACTGGATTAACTAAGACCCCTCCCCAAATATACACCAACAAATAAATAAAGAGAATTGACTATTACTACAATCACATAACTATTAACAACAAGACATAAAATTCATAAAGATTTGAATCAATTTAGGTTATCAAAACATCAAACGAAAGTGGGCTGCAAGATAGAATGTCTGTAGAGATGAAAGAAATTAAGCCGGTTGTACATAAATGGCCAACTGAGGTACTTGAGAGAAAAGAACTTGTCATTCTCTCTATATTGCGAATAGGTCACATCAGACTATAGGCTTTTAATAGGCCACAACCTTCCAACTTGTCCTAGATGTAATCCAAGTGGGCAAACTTTGGTCGACTGTCGCACTTGGCAACCCTTTAGGAAAAGTGTTAACCTTGCGAGTGATTTAAAGGAGACACATAATGAGCAGATACCATTTGAGAAATACAACAAAGACTACGAAAACAACAGAGACCAAACTACTTTTAAATTGGCCATTACTAAAAGAAAATGGTACAAATAAAAAATCATATATAGGCAGAATGTAATTACAGAAATTTACCATTAATTAAAAGACAACATAATTACACTATTGCTACTACAAAGACATCGACAATAACAAAGATACAGCTACTTGTAAATAAATCATTACCACAAAGGCAATGCTGTCAACTACGCATAAAATGATTTATACAACAAAAACTCAACTTCCATAATTTATTGCTGCTACTATAGAGTCTTGAAAAATCTCACAATTCAATATTGTTACTATTGACACAAAGCACTGTACCTACAGAAATTGACCATTATTTAAAAGACAACATAACGTCGCAAATACCTTTTGAGTAGTATTACAAAGACGACAATAACAATGATACATACATCAAAAACGCAATGAAAACGTTAAGTTGGAGTAAATGGCAAACCCGCTGGGATAATATGACCGAAAAGTTGAAAGTAGTGAAACCGAAAACAAAACCCTGGGTCCCGGAAAAAAAAAGAAATCACACGATTGAGGATAGGCCACACGAGGCTGACGCATGACCACCTCTTAATTAGAAAGAGACCCAGGGTATGTCCTCTGTGTGGTGCGGTTGTGAAGCACATCCTAGAAGAATGCGAACAGCTGGCACAACACAAAGAGCGGCGCGACCTACCTTCCGATATCTCAAAAATTCTAAGGCATAACAGCGACCATAAAGATCGACTTATGACATATTTAAAATCAATAAATGCTTACAGCCGCATATAACCCCCACATGTGGCTCCCCCCATTGTATTGTACGAACGTATTTATTAGCGTGAGTGGTTTAGCATGCGTGGGTGCGGCTGACTGAATATCGACTAACTCACAGCCCAGTGTGATAATACATTTGTAGTATGATTGTGGGAAGGGTTGTAGTAATACTACCGAGATGCTGCGTCCTTTCTAGTATGATCGTATTTATTAGCGTGAGAGGTTATGTGTGAATGGACGTGGCTGTCGAGGAATATCGAGTACTCCACAAGCCCGTCAAAAAACCTTAGGATTAGTTTTATGAATGAGTGGAATTTGTACATACCGTTCGAAGGATGTCGGCAGGGTTAGAACCATCTTACCGACCTCCACTTTAGTTGTAATATTAGGGAATTAGGTTTATTAGTATAAATGTGTATTATGAATGTGTGTATGTAAATGGTCAAATACTTCAGTTTACTACATGTGGAGGGATACAAGGAGAAATGCAACAAAAACCGTAGGGTCCGATGAGTAGCCAATCAAAATGACTTTATCAGTAGAAAGTGCAGATTTTTCAAAATGTGAGAAAGATGTACGCGTGGTGCCGGCGATGACCGAAGCAGTTAGCCGGCCAGAAAAAAAACAATGAAACAGATACTTCTAAATAAACCATGCTGCCAAAAAGGGTCAACTACGCATAAAATGATTTATACAAAAACTCAACTTCCATAATTTATTGCTGCTACTGTCTTGAAAAATCTCATAATTCAATATTGTTACGACTGACATAAAACAATGTACCTACAGAAATTGACCATTAATTAAAAGACAACATAATGATGCAAATATCATTTGAAAAATACAACAAAGACGACGAAAATAACAAAGTTACAGCTTCTTTTAAGTAAACCATTACCACAAAAGCGATGGTGACCAACAAAGGGTCAACTACAAATAAAATGATTTATACAATAAAAACTCAACTTCCATAATTTATTGCTGTCATACAAAGTCTTGAACAATCACAAAATTCAATATTGTTATGACTGACACAAAGCAAAATCAATGTCACAAAGGCAATGGCTATCAACTAAGGGTCAACTAAGATACCACGTCCAGCGAATAAATAACAACATAAGAATTGAGTATTATATCAAAGATATTGCAAAAAAGAAGTGATTATTAGTACAAAGACAACGTCAACAAAAAAGAACCAGGTATTCATAAATTGGCTATTACTACTAAAAGAAATTGTATATGTAGTACCACAAACAAGTACCAACATATCAATAAGAACCCAGCAATTGAGTAATATAACAAAGAAATGGCTGTTAATACAAATACATCACAAACAAAGACGCTGCTTTTAATAAATTAGCTATTTCTACAAAGAAAATGCTACCAGAACAGAGGGCACTATTATTACACAGCAACCAACTAAGACCACAAAATTGATTGTGTAATAGCTAATAGCTGAACCAGTGCCAACAAATCAACAACAGCCCAAAAATTGAGTATACTACAAAGACAACGTTGCTAAAACAGACACTTAATCGTAAATAGACAAAGAAAACAAACCCCCAAAGGTTTTCAATATGAATCATATATCATACATCGGAAAGATAAAATAGGTACAAAAGACAGTTATTGTTTGTAAATTAAAACAGAGCGTTAGGGAGTGATTCATTTTGACTCGACGACGTATTCAGTAGATTGTTGACATGAAATTGTCTTATTTGAAGGCAAATATGTACTTTCCGATTGGAAAATCCACATCCAGCCGTACTTTTCCCTGATCGTAATAAAAGAACTCTATCCAAATGATTAATATCCTATGCACTTAGGTAGAAAAGGGACTAGATTAGGGTCGATACGAATGGTAGGCTTTACGCGCCACCGAGGCCGACGACCTTTATGATTATTTACAGGAGGGCTAAAAATACGCGAATGTCACAAATGACAAGTGGAAAAAGGGCAATACGGACCGTTTGAGAAGGCATCGCGCTCTGCCCTTTCCAACCGGCTTTTGCAGGAGGAAACGTTAGTTTAATGGAGTTTTAAAAGCACCTACGAGGAACTACGACGGAGCGAGGAAAGAAAAACATTCCCGGCGGCTGGTGTACATCGATTAATTTAAAAAAGCAATGGAAAAAGCCCAGCTGTCAAAACAGTCAACACACGCCTTCGGGATTCCTACGTCAGAAAAAATTCTTAGATATTTTCCTAAGATGTAAATATTTATATAAACTGTATAAGGCTAACCCCGTTAAGCTGTAAAACGAGGAAGGGCAAAGAATCGGCTTCTTATAAATTGACTATTAATACAAAGACAGAGCCACCAACAAAGAGCCAGCGACACCTAAAATGTCGAAAAGAAAACAGCTTCCGGCTTTGCTTCTACAATATTCGATTGCCCTGCAAATTGACGTATTCTTAGAAATTGCCCTAAACTATACATATATATTATATTTAAAATCATTATTATGTTTTAGTGAGATAAAAGTTGAGAAATGACCTGAATAATTGAGCTTATATATATATGTCAAAACAGACTGACAACATACTATTTTGATTCTCTCGACTTGAGAAATAACGTGACTCATACCTACTGTATTGACCGATATGACAGCACCAAATTATAATGTCGAAATGCTTCAACTTGCGCACAGTCGGTCAAGTTCAAAGCCAATTTATGCGAATTGTTCACAATTTTAAAGACTAAAACTCATTACTGCCAAAACATGATCAAAATATTACTACGAAAACGAATGGAAAAAATACAAGGCAACAAACATGTTTTCAATTTCCAATTGACTATTACTACAGAAACAACCGACGAAGATGTGAAACCACTGTATGACAGCAACGAAAAAAAATTATGACTATTACTGCAAAGACGGTCAGGAACAAGGACGACTATAATTAAACTAGCTATTTGTTCAAAATCAATTAATTAAAAATACTGTCTTCCCATAACATAAAAAATAAAATAAAAGACACGCGTTATAAGTAACTAAAGCAAATAATAATACTACAATGACGGTTAACAAAAAGACCAAACTTATATTTAATTGGCTATGAGGACGACAAAGACAAAGCCAACAAGTAATACCTAAAAACCATAAAATTGACTATTACTCCAAAGACAACACTACCAAGTATGACATAATTCCTAATGTTCCAATTACAATAAACTTAAAGTCGCTATCAATAAAGAAATGTTTCATTCCGTACAAAGTTGGCAATTTAATTTGTCTATAATATTTTTTTTTCGCTACAACGCACTAATTTAAAATCAGTACAAATACATTGCAAAGACAAAAGTACAGTAAACAGCATTAACGTTAATAACATAAAATTGACTTTTACGATAAAGACTACACCACTAAGACAGACATAATTCTTAAAGTTAACAATTTAATTTGTCTGTAATAATTTTGTTCACAACAACGCAATAATTTAATTTCAGTACAAATACATTGCAAAGAGAAAAGTACAGTAAACAATATTAACGTTATTAACTTAAAATTGATTATTACGACAAAGACTACACCAACACAGACCTAATTCTTAAAGTTGACAATTTAATTTGTCTGTAATAATTTTTTTCTCTGCAACGCAATAATTTAATTTCAGTACTTATAAATTGCAAAGACAAAAGTACAGTAAACAACGGTAACGTTATTAACTTAAAATTGCCTATTACGATTTTTTTTTTTTTTTTTTTTTTAATAATTTAATTTATTTATTTGTTACCTATACAGAATTGTATACTATACAAATATGTACACATGCATGAAATATCACACAGCACAACACTAGCACTAATGCCAGCACTGCACCGGTAGGACACATGCTTTGAGGAGCCAGCCATTGCTGGCACTCAGTTTATATGATTAGGGATCAAGGAGGTCCCGAGGCCATCGTCGGTTGAGGCGTCGTGGTGGGTTGTCAGGATGGGAATGAGTGGATAGGGCTCGAGCCGTATGGTTAGGATGGTTTGAAAGGTTGGTATGGAAGGTTTGGAATCTGGACTGGATTAGTTCGTTGGCAAAAGGAATGTTGAGGTCTTCGTGGATAGTGAGGTTAGTGACATAATAGGGTGCTTTAACAATTTGTCTAAGGACTTTCGATTGGAAGGACTGGATGCGCTGGATATTGGAAGGCCTATTACGATAAAGACAACACACCAACTCAGGCCTAAGTCGTAATGTTCCAATTGCAATAAACTTAAAGACGATATCAATAAAGTAATGTTTATTTTGAACAAAGTTTACAATTTAATTAGTCTGTACTTTTTTTTTGCGACATGCTACAACGGAATAATTTAATATCAGTACAAATAAATGGCAAAGACAAAAATACAGTAAACAACAGTAACTTTACTAACTTAAAATTGACTATTACGACAAAGACAAAGTCACGAACAAAAACATGATTACCATTGAAATACAATACATCTTACATAATATATACTACAATACTTTAGAAACATATGACAAAAAATTTATTTTCCTCCACAATTCGTAGTCGTTTAAGGTATTCCTATCTGGACACCCTATCAAAAGTATCTTTGTACCAAACTTGAAAGAGTCCACGCTAAATTTTTAAGATAGGCTGCTTTTAAATTAAAAGTCCCTTCCGAGGATATTTGTTACGATCACTTGAACTTAATTCTAAACCAGTTACCTTTATACCTTAGAAGGGAGCAAACCGATTCACTTCTCCTCTATAGCCTTATCTATAGCCAAAATTGAGTAACCTCCAATTGTTAAGCCTAATCACTTTCAATGTCAGGTCTCACAACAATCGAAATCCCCTTCCTTTTTCAGTCCACACTCAAAAAAGTATAATTACTCTCTTCACTCTGGCATTTCTAGAATTTAAACTGTTAGTAATAAGCATACTACCATTGATATGTTTAACACAATTGAAATTCAGTTTTTTCTCTCTATACAGGCATACATTTTAAATATGCTTATGTTATGTACATGTTATTTTTTATGTTTTTACATGACTAGTATTCGCCTTGACATTTTTATAATTTTAGATTTGTTACTGTTGTATCTTTGTTAAGTTTAAATCAACTACGACTGACATAAAGCAAAGGTCCTATGGAAATTGACTATTACTACAAAGTCAGCAACATGACGCAACTACCATTTGAGTAATAGTACAAATACGACGACAACCAAAAAAGTCCAACTAATTCTAAATTATCTTACAATGCTGGTAACAAAGTCTCAGCACGACATAAAATTAATTAAACAACAAAACTTCAAGTATGTTTATTGACCGCTACAAAAAAGTCTTAAACTATTTCAGAATTAACGGTGGGTATGACAAGTACGATGATAAAGTATGATAAAGTAAAAGCACAACAGGAATTGACCATTTTTTCAAAGACAACTATCATTTGAGTAATAGCAACAAAGGCGACAATAACAGCAATGATGCAGCTACTTCTAAATTTGCTATTACTGCAAAGACAATGTTACCAACAAAGAATCAACTAGACATAAAATGATTTAAACAACAAAAACTCAACTTCCAAAACACTCGAGTTTAATTTTGCTTCATAACATATACAGATAGCAATAAATTAAAAAAATAAATAAATAAAATACAAAAACAACATGATACAACTACCATTTGAATAAATACTACGAAAACAAAGGAGACCAAGTTACTTTTAAATTGGCCATTACTAAAAGACAACGATACAAATAAAAAGCCATATATAGGCATAAATGTCATAATCTACAAAGAAAACATTTTCTAAGAAAAACGCAACTACCATAATTTACTGACTGGTACAAAAAAATTTTGAACATTCCTAGAATTGAATTTTGCTATGACTGACACAAAGCAATTTACCTGCAAAAATTGTCCTTTATTTACATAACTACTACTACAAAGATGACGACAACAACAAAGATATAGCTACTTCTAAATAAACCATTACCACAAACGCAATGCTACCAACAGAAGGTCAACTAGACATAAAATGATTTACACAACGAAAACTCAACTTCCATAATTTATTGACTGATACAACAAAGACTTGACCAATCCCAGAATTGAGTTTAAGGCCGTACCAAAACGCTCGGGTTTAATTTTATTACACAACAACTTTTAATATAAATAATAAACTATATCCGCGTATCAGCTGAAAGACCCAACAACCTCCTGACTAACTACAACGACGAAGGGCAATGCCATGAAACAAAAAAACCAACGCCGATTCTTCTCGAATGACTTTCTCCAGATTGGGAAAAAAAGTACAACGTGCCGACATGTATCGAAGAAGGCAAAAAGGGCGAAATGCGTCTCCTCCTCCTAAAAAGCGAAATCATGCGGACCAGAATAAATCTTATATATTTACACTCGAATGGTTGCGCCAGCATTTCCTGTCATTTAATATCAGTCAATATTCTTAGGAATTAGTCAGTTAGTCACTGTTCAAATGTTACTATCGCTTTGATATGAGAGCCCGTAATTTAATAAACAGCGATTATGAATACTATTTGAAGTGTATTTCTTCAGTTTACAAGTTTTATCACTGTTTTTTTTTTTAAATAAAAGTTTAAATAATATGACACTCATGGCAATTACTTCATTCGTCAATAGGTTTAAACTAATGAATGTAAATTATTGAGGATTTTGAAAGTTAAACCGGCAAAAAGCAATTTTCATTTAAGTAGCCAGAGGCTGGAGACTGAAAAGACGAATCATTGACTCGATGAGGAAGTACACGACTGTGCGTCAATATCTGAGGGAATTCACTTTTTATTTTTTGTACAGTTGAAAGGTCAAACAATTTCCATTCCATCGCCTAAATTATACGTCACAATAAAAGTTTTGCAATTCCTGATTGCATCTCTTGAAGGAAAAAACAAAAAAACAAATCCCATTAAAATGTATTCACGGCCGTTTTCAAAAATTATTGTCTCGAATATCTTCTCCGCCTTCCGATTGCAGTGTTTGGGTGGTAAACGCATAGTTTTTTCGTTTTCTTTTTATTGTAAAACAGCGGTTCGAGCTAAAAGCCCGACGTTGACTGTTGTTGGTTCGTGTCTCACGTTCTGTTTGCAATAGCCCGAAAAGAAAACGTGACTGAAGAGGAGTGATGTAAATACGATAATCCCCGTCGCCAATCCCACATCCTCATAGGGTTGCTTTACAATTATATCAATACCGAATTGGGATTTTGATGACATTGACAAATTCGATGGGCATAAATTATCATATTGGCATGATTGTTAGAATTTCTAAAAAAAAATATTATTTTATTATTTCATTTTCGAAGATCTTATTCTATTTATATCTCCCATTATATTTGGGAAAGAAAAGAAAAGAAAGAGAGAGAGAGAGAGAGAGAGAGAGAGAGAGAGAGAAAGAGAGAAAGAGAGAAAGAGAGAGAAAGAGAGAGAGAGAGAGAGAGAGAGAGTGTGAGTGAGAGAGAGAGAGTGTGTGTGTGTGTGAGAGTGAGTGAAATGGAGAGAGAAAAAGGGAGAGGGAAAAAGAGAGAGAGAGAGAGAGAGAGAGAGAGAGAGAGAGAGAGGAGGAGGAAAACGTTTCCAAAAAACCTAGAAAAGGAAGTTCGTTTTTCAGAAAATAATTAGAAACAGAGAACAAATTTTGGTGCATTTAGACTCAGTTCGTCAGTTTGTAATAATAGTCAATTTAGGCCAAGTTAAAAAAAAATTGGTGATGATGTCTTTGCTTAAAAAGGTGACTTCTATGACAGTCGAGTCAAGTGGAGTTAAATTATTTTGGTGGTGTTGTCTTTGTTTAAGGTGTCGTCCATGACTGTCAAATCTAGTATAGTAATCTTTGTTGGTGCCATGTTCTTTGAGGTAATAGATAGTCATGGATCATTTACAACTTTGTTGGGGTGTTGACTTTGTTTAAGGCGTCGACGTCCATGACGAATCTAGTGTAGTAATAATTGGTATTTTGTTCTGTGAGGTTAAGTCATTGATAGTCAAATAATTGTTGGTGGTGTCTTTGATTTTAGCTTTCCTGCATTATAGTCGAGTTTAGTGTAGTACGATCTTGGTTGGTGTATGTGCTTTACGGTGATAGTCAAACCATTGGCGACAACATATTTTTTTTGTGTTGTCTTCGCAGTTATAATCAACTCTTGTGTGTAGGCTTGTTTATATTAATGGCAGTTAATGTGTAGATGGGGAGGCTTTTTTGGTCTTTTGTTTTAAACTATTTGTAATTGTTTGTTGTTTTAGATGTTCACTTCTATGATAGCCAAGTTTAGTACAGTCAAATCTTTGTTAGTGTCGTGTGCCTTGCAGTAATAATCAAGTAATGGACAGTTTGTAGATCTTTTTTGATGATGTTATGTTAAAGGTTTTGAATTCTGTTACAGACGAGTTTAGTGGAGTCAAATCTTTGTTGCTGTCGTATTCTTTGTGGTAATAGTCAAGGTCATGGGCAGTGAGTAATAATTTATGTTGGTGTCTTGTTCTATGTATTAACAATTAAGACATGGACAGTGAGAAATTTGGTGGTGACGATATCTTTGGTTAAAACATTGACTTCTATGACAGTCGAGGTTAGTGGAGTCAAATCTTGGTTGGTGTCGTCTTTGTGTATCCTTGTGATGTCTTTGTTTAAGGTGTTCACATCTATCTTAGCCAAATTTAGTATAATAAAATCTTTGTTGGTGACTTGCTCTGCGTAGTAATAAAGAAGACATGGATAGGAGAAAATAGTTGATGTTGGTTAACCTGTCGATTTCTATAAGAGTCGAGTCTAGTATAGTTAAATCTTTGTTGGTGTCTTGTTCTTTGGAGTAATAATTAAAAATGAATAGTGGGAAAACTGTTGGTGGTATTGCCTTTGATTAAAACATTGACTTCCATATAGTCGAGTCTAGAGTAGGCAAATCTTTGTTGCCGTCGTTTTCTTTGTGCAAAAAATCAAGTCATGGACCGTCAGATCTTTGGTGGTCCTAGACCGTCTTTGTAAGTATATTATATTCGGTTTTTAGGTGAAAAATTATTTTTGATTATGGTCAGTAGAAAATTCAAACAGTTTGCTGATATCGTTGAATTTGTAGTCTAGTCACATTTGCACGTAGAACTTGTTTTTGAGGTAATCTTCAATTTTGTAACGTTTAAGCTTTCATTGGTAGAGTTGCCGTAATAGTCATTTTTCATTTGCCACTGCGGCGACAAATGAACAAGATGATTAGAGATAATCAAAGTGTTGACAAAAATCGAATTTTGTTGTGAAACATCCCAGTAACACGCAATCGTAAATGCGTCAGTTGTCCGGATTCATTCCGATGCAGTTATACCAACGCCCGTTTTTTTTTTCCGGCGGGGGAGGGATAAATAGCGAGACTGTGCGGTCCCAGTTTTCACAGTTGACCAAGAAATTAGAAAAAAAAGACCCATTACCAGCAACTATAGATTTTTTCCGGCTCGCCCTTGACGGTGAAATTGTGTTTTCGTGAGCGTGCATGTTATTATCCAGCGACATTCCGTGAAAGGAACGAGACCCGGCAATGAAAAGAGAGGCCGTTTTGGACCGATTAGACTCAAATCGGATTCACCGCAAGTGAACGTTTCCATTTTGCGAAATCCCTCCAGATCACGAGACTCTTCCGTAAATGAGAAACGCCTGGAAAAACGATTGGATCAACGGACTTTGAAACATGGACACACACACACACGCACACGCACACGCACACACACACACACACAGAAACTCTCAGCTTGAATCCCACATTTGATAAATTAAAATTGTTAGATCGTGATACCCCTAGAGGCCAATATTATATCTCAAAGAAAATAATAAAATCTCTGTAATAAAACATAATTAAAAGATCCACACATTTCCATGCTAACGACTCAGCGAAATAGCATATCCAAAAGTTATTGTTCGAAAACGAAACATTAACATATTAATTTCTGACATAAAACCCTTATAGTTTAGAAGAAAGAATAAAATGTACACATTTTTAGAAAAGATACAGTGGTAAAAAGGATCTTTTTATGTCAATTTCAGTAGATTTTATTGAGATTGTAGTTAATTTGGGACGTTGTCTTCGTAGTAGACTTTTTAGTCGTAGTGATTCAGTGATAATTGATAAGCAGATTTTACTAGCATTAGCAGATTACTGTCATCTTTTTTGGTTGATGTTTTTAAGATTTTTTTGAT
Organism: Cimex lectularius; assembly: GCF_000648675.2. Lineage (NCBI taxonomy): Eukaryota > Metazoa > Arthropoda > Insecta > Hemiptera > Cimicidae > Cimex > Cimex lectularius. The sequence goes on from NW_019392669.1 coordinate 1,529,053, forward strand.
TGGGAATCATCAATTAAGTTATTGGCCTTGGTACTTTTAAAATTATGGTCGATCTGAGGCTGCTTTTGTATTAATAGCTAACTATAGTTATAATTAGTTTTAGGGATGTCTCTGTAGGTACTGATAGTTTTCCAGTAATCCCCAATTAATATTTAGGTCTTTGTTAGTAATGCTTTTATAGTTACGGTCAATTTGGGCCTTTGTCTTTTTAGTAAGGTCATTGTAGTAATTTAAGTAATTTGTATGAGTTTATGTAGTACCGAAGGTTTTTTTAAAGTAATCGTTAATCAATATTTAGGTTTTTGATCAAGATGCTTTTATATTTATAGTCGATTTGGGTCGTTGTCTTTGTAGTAATAGTCAATAAATTCTCTAAAAATAAAACTGTAACTATATACAATTTAATTTCTTCTTTTTCACGTCTTTGTTTCTCTTTGCAGTAATAGTCAACAAATTCTCTAAGACCAAAACTGTAACTATATACAATTTAATTTCTGCCTTTTCACGTCTTTTTTTCTTTGCAGTAAAATTCAATAAATTCTCTAAGAACAAAACTGTAAATATATACAATTTAATTTCTGCCTTTTCGTGTCTTTGTTTGTCTTTGTAGTAATAGTCAATAAATTCTCTAAGATCAAAACTATAACCATATACAATTTAGTTTCTGCCTTTTCACGTCGTTGTTTGTCTTTGCAGTAATAGTCAATAAATTCTCGAAGAATAAAACTGTAACTATATAAAATTTAATTTTTGCCTTTTCATGTCTTTTTTGTATTTGTAGTTAAAAGTATAAGTAGTAATTCATTAATTGATGTAGATGATTGTATATTCATAGTCAATTTTGGTGGTGCCATATCTTCAGCATGGTTTTAAAGTAAATTTGAAGCCAGCTCAATTAGGTAGTGTCATCTTTGTAGTAAATAATTAATTTGGGTAATATTTCAAAGTAATTGTCAAATATTATTTAGGTCAGTGTTGGTGGTTTATTTATCAAGCAATGTCTAACAAATTGCGGCGTTGTCTTTATAGTAAGGTCATTGTAGCTCAATTCTAGATGGATTAATGTTTTTACACGGTAAGTTTCTAAACTGTTAGAAAAAAGTAGATTGTCATGGCGGAGGTGGAAAAAGCAACGTAGCGTTGATAATCATTAAGGATGTAGTTATCGACCAGAAGTTTTTAACTCTAGATCAGGGATGTGGTTTAATTTTTTTTACGATAAAATGACACATCCATGATTTACATGAAGAATTAAAAACTCCTGGTCGATAATTGTATTCTTACTAACTGTACTCCCAGGATATTTTGACCAATCTCATGACGGTGCCTTGTAGTTATGTACAATAAATAGTATTAGTCGTTGTATTTGTGCGTTAGTCATAGTCAATTTGGATATATGTCTTTATTGGTACTAATGTTTTTATTATTTTGAATCCTCAATTAATATTTACATCTTTGTGGAGGGGTACCGCAATAGTTATAATCAATTAGTGTTCATCGTTGAGTTTTTTTTATAGTTACAGTGAATTTTAGTACTTTTCGTGAGGTATTGCTTATTTAGTATGGAAGATTTATAATAATATTAGTAAAATTAATATTTAGGTTTTTGTTGGTGTTTGTATTATTTTAATTTTCTGGACAATTTCAGGAGTTGTCTTTGTAGTCCTGTAGGAATATTACTTCAATTAATATTAAGGTTTTTGTTGTTGTTTCTATTATTTTAATTTTCTGGTCAATTTGGGGAGTTGTCTTTGTATTGGGTTGTCCGGAAAATAATGCAGGATTTTGGTATTAAACAAAAAAAAAGAAACTAGTTACTTTAAAGCAATGTTCTTTAATCAAAATAATTNAGGTAATGCAAACGATAAAAACGTTCGATATCAACTGGCCACAGTTTGGACACTGAGCCAGTTTGTCCTATATCACTCCTTGTTGCCACAACTGCTTATTAAATCGGTACAAACAATTAAAAAATACAATTGGATACAAAGGCAGTCTAGTTTATCTAGTCTTTGGCCTAAAATTCGAAGTGCTATCTTTATCAATGTAACTTACGTACTTAACGTTTGGCTTTAGAATACGAATTTTTGATAAAAAGAGTCAAAAATCTGAGTATTGGTGCATTGTAAACTCGCTTCATCATCGTAATAGTAGTCAATTCGGACAGATTGTTTGTGGCGGTGTTAAATTTAAAGTGGTAATTAGTTCAAACACAGACGATTTATTGTGGACTTTTCTTTGTCATAAAAAAATCGATTCAGAATAAGTTACATTGTTTTTGGTAAATTTGTCTTCATTATACTTATGAAATCTGGCACAGTTAGATGGGATTTGGTGGAGTTGTCTTTGTAGTAAAACTAAATCCTGAAAAGTTACATTGTTTTTGGTAGATTTGTAAATTTACAAAGTAGAAAATTCACACACAGTTCAGCTATTTTTGGTGGTTTAACTTTGCAGTGGTAATCAATTCTGACTAAGTTAGATTGTTTCTGGTAGATTTGCCCTTGTTTGACTTATCAAATCTCTCACAGTTAGATTGTATTTGGTGGGGTTGTCTTTGTTGAAGTTGTGTAATCTGTCACATTTAGATTTTATTTGGTGGAGTTGTCTTTGTTGCAGTTGTATAATCTGTCACAATTAGATTGTATTTGGTGGAGTTGTCTTTGTTGTAGTTGTATAATCTCATACTGTTATAGTGTTTTTCGAGAAGTTGTCTTTGCGACAAAATTGGATAATTTCATCAGAACTAGGTTATTATTGGTGGAGTTTTTTTAATATATTTTTTAATTATTTTCTTTTTAAGTAAAAGTAAAAATGGAAATTCCAGACAATTAGATTGTATTTGGTGGGTTTAGAGTTCGATTGTTTGTGAAGAAGTTGTCTTTTGCAATAAAATTAGGCTGATTTAGATTGCTTTTGGTATCATTAATTCAGACATAGCTCGATAGTTTTGGATGGATTTTTCTTTGTATTAAAAGTAAATTCTGATATAGTTAGATTTTTTGTTGGTAAAAAGTCTTTTCAAGTAACTGTAGATTCTGACTCAGATTGTTTTTGGTGGGTTTGACTTTACGGTGGTAGTCAATTATGGCACAAATATATGGTTTTTTGTAAAAAAAAATTTTGTAGTTCTTTGTAAACTCTAACATATTTGCATTGTTCTTGGTGGAGATGTAAAATCTGAAACAGTGAGATTGTTTTTGTAGGCGCTATCTAAGTAGTAGTCAATTTATACATAGTACCATTGTTTTTGGACCCGTTAACTTTGTAGTGATAATCAATTATAAAAGTTGTTTTTTATGGGGTGGTTTTTATGGAAATGTCTATGAATATGTAATAAAATACAATTAAGTATAACCAAATCTGTTTGTAATAGGTGTTTTTGTAGAACTGGTCAATTAAGTACAATATAATTTAATTGCGTTATTAATTGATTGATACAAATTCAGTTCAGAATGAACATAGTAACCGACTTTTCAGTTTGTTGACTGCTATAACTAGCGGTTCCAAGTTGTAGATTTACATTGATTACAAACATTGTCACAGTTAATAACTATTTACAACAAATTGTCCAGGTGGATGAGATTTTAAACTCGTTGGTTTTATTTTTGACCCGGAAACGATTTCATTGATGCTCGATGAAAGGTGAATAATAGTATATTAAAAAAAGAGAGAAAAAGACAGAGAGATCATTAAATACGGTCCAGTAGAACCGGAGACTCGCTCCGTAAGCGGAATGATTTTTTTTTTAGCGTGCATTTCGGTATAATTTGTTTCATAACGTTGTTAAACAAAAGTGCATCCGTTTACAGGATGCCGATAACGAAATGGTACATTTTTATGCATTTGTACAATGTTTGCTTTTCACGTTTGAGAAAAAAAACGCCGAAAGGGCCCCGGGAGGTCTTGTAACGGCCAATGAAGCTAGATGGGCCGGACCAATTTCTATATTTTGGCCAAGAAACGATTGCATAAACGGGTCTTGTTTCATGTCCCGCCGCAGGCACAAAGCACGCCGTAATTTTTGTTGAAATAATCAACCTTTTTCAAATCAAAAATGATTTAAGACTTACAATCCTTCATGTTTCAAGGATAGTTGTTAAATAAAAGAACCATAAAAACTATAAATTATAAATTAAAATGAAAGGCCGAAAAAAAATCATAAAGTTGTTAGGGAGGCAGTGCGAATACAAAGACAACGTCCTAAATTGAAACTATAGAAATAAAAACCAAAATTAATTATAACGATGACGACACTTCCAAAAATTAATAAATCAGCTGGCCACAAATTAACTTTAAAAGCAAAAAAGGTGTGACATAAAAATTGACTTTGAATAAATGCACCAACATTACAAAGACAACATCCTAGATATATCGAAGACCAATACAAAGACAACTCGCACTGCCTCCCTAACAACTTTATGATTTTTTTTCGGCCTTTCATTTTAATTTATAATTTATAGTTTTTATGGTTCTTTTATTTAACAACTATCCTTGAAACATGAAGGATTGTAAGTCTTAAATCATTTTTGATTTGAAAAAGGTTGATTATTTCAACAAAAATTACGGCGTGCTTTGTGCCTGCGGCGGGACATGAAACAAGACCCGTTTATGCAATCGTTTCTTGGCCAAAATATAGAAATTGGTCCGGCCCATCTAGCTTCATTGGCCGTTACAAGACCTCCCGGGGCCCTTTCGGCGTTTTTTTTCTCAAACGTGAAAAGCAAACATTGTACAAATGCATAAAAATGTACCATTTCGTTATCGGCATCCTGTAAACGGATGCACTTTTGTTTAACAACGTTATGAAACAAATTATACCGAAATGCACGCTAAAAAAAAAATCATTCCGCTTACGGAGCGAGTCTCCGGTTCTACTGGACCGTATTTAATGATCTCTCTGTCTTTTTCTCTCTTTTTTTAATATACTATTATTCACCTTTCATCGAGCATCAATGAAATCGTTTCCGGGTCAAAAATAAAACCAACGAGTTTAAAATCTCATCCACCTGGACAATTTGTTGTAAATAGTTATTAACTGTGACAATGTTTGTAATCAATGTAAATCTACAACTTGGAACCGCTAGTTATAGCAGTCAACAAACTGAAAAGTCGGTTACTATGTTCATTCTGAACTGAATTTGTATCAATCAATTAATAACGCAATTAAATTATATTGTACTTAATTGACCAGTTCTACAAAAACACCTATTACAAACAGATTTGGTTATACTTAATTGTATTTTATTACATATTCATAGACATTTCCATAAAAACCACCCCATAAAAAACAACTTTTATAATTGATTATCACTACAAAGTTAACGGGTCCAAAAACAATGGTACTATGTATAAATTGACTACTACTTAGATAGCGCCTACAAAAACAATCTCACTGTTTCAGATTTTACATCTCCACCAAGAACAATGCAAATATGTTAGAGTTTACAAAGAACTACAAAATTTTTTTTTACAAAAAACCATATATTTGTGCCATAATTGACTACCACCGTAAAGTCAAACCCACCAAAAACAATCTGAGTCAGAATCTACAGTTACTTGAAAAGACTTTTTACCAACAAAAAATCTAACTATATCAGAATTTACTTTTAATACAAAGAAAAATCCATCCAAAACTATCGAGCTATGTCTGAATTAATGATACCAAAAGCAATCTAAATCAGCCTAATTTTATTGCAAAAGACAACTTCTTCACAAACAATCGAACTCTAAACCCACCAAATACAATCTAATTGTCTGGAATTTCCATTTTTACTTTTACTTAAAAAGAAAATAATTAAAAAATATATTAAAAAAACTCCACCAATAATAACCTAGTTCTGATGAAATTATCCAATTTTGTCGCAAAGACAACTTCTCGAAAAACACTATAACAGTATGAGATTATACAACTACAACAAAGACAACTCCACCAAATACAATCTAATTGTGACAGATTATACAACTGCAACAAAGACAACTCCACCAAATAAAATCTAAATGTGACAGATTACACAACTTCAACAAAGACAACCCCACCAAATACAATCTAACTGTGAGAGATTTGATAAGTCAAACAAGGGCAAATCTACCAGAAACAATCTAACTTAGTCAGAATTGATTACCACTGCAAAGTTAAACCACCAAAAATAGCTGAACTGTGTGTGAATTTTCTACTTTGTAAATTTACAAATCTACCAAAAACAATGTAACTTTTCAGGATTTAGTTTTACTACAAAGACAACTCCACCAAATCCCATCTAACTGTGCCAGATTTCATAAGTATAATGAAGACAAATTTACCAAAAACAATGTAACTTATTCTGAATCGATTTTTTTATGACAAAGAAAAGTCCACAATAAATCGTCTGTGTTTGAACTAATTACCACTTTAAATTTAACACCGCCACAAACAATCTGTCCGAATTGACTACTATTACGATGATGAAGCGAGTTTACAATGCACCAATACTCAGATTTTTGACTCTTTTTATCAAAAATTCGTATTCTAAAGCCAAACGTTAAGTACGTAAGTTACATTGATAAAGATAGCACTTCGAATTTTAGGCCAAAGACTAGATAAACTAGACTGCCTTTGTATCCAATTGTATTTTTTAATTGTTTGTACCGATTTAATAAGCAGTTGTGGCAACAAGGAGTGATATAGGACAAACTGGCTCAGTGTCCAAACTGTGGCCAGTTGATATCGAACGTTTTTATCGTTTGCATTACCTAAACAAAAACTTCAAGTAGGACAAGTAAACAATGATTTTTTTCATTATAAAAAATACACAATTTGATTTTTAAAATACGTTCGTATCTTAGAAATTTGTTGAAATAAGAATATGTGTTAGTAAGACACGGCATGGGGCAAACTAGGCCGACCCACAATCGCATGTTTGTGTTCATTTTGCGTTAAAAATAAGATGCACAAAGAACAAACAACTATCTCACAATGAGGTTGTAATAAAATGTGTATTCTTCATGGGAGAATAAGCGAGCGATTAGTTTGTTTAACTTGATTGCTGTGAGTTTGCTTTTTCCTAATGTTGTTTTTCATTAAAAAAATCCAGGTTTATTCTTTGAGTTTATTAAGTTCAGTTATTTTTAAATAGAAATCTGAGTTTAACAGCTAAATAAAGTGTATTTCTTGGAATACTATAACACATTTTGTAATTAATTAAGTTAGTTAAACTAACGTCAACAAAGACTTAAATTACTTCAAGCAAAACTGCAAAGCAACTGTAAAAGCATCACTACCAGCATGATCCAAGAATTACTGAACTGCAAGGACTATTTTACCAAAGACAACTTCCCAAATTGATTATAAGAATATCAGTACCTCAAAGAAGCAATATTTTTGAAACTAACTAACCTTAAACTTCAACCACTATTACTGCAAAGACAACTCCCCAAATTGATTATAGTTATAAAAGCAACGCCATCATCATGAATCTACTATAACTGACAGAGTACGATTACTACAAGGACAACTCCATATTGACTATAACTACAAAGAGAACATGGCCAAACTATGACGGAATTAGAACTACAATTGCTACAAGGATCATGTCCCAAATTAAGTATAACAGTCGAGTCACCTTGACCTAACTATAACTGAACTACAACAGAACTGTTTTTACAAGGACAACGTTCCAAATTGACTATCACTATAAACACACCATGGCCAAACTATGATTTAGCTAGAATGACTTTCACTACAAGGGTAACGTCCCAAATTGAGTATAACTGTGGAGACAACTTGGCCAATCTATAAACAATAGAACGGCTATTTTTACAAGGACAACGTTCCAAATTGACTATTACTATAAACACACTATGGCCAAACTATGATTTAGCTAGAACGACTTTCACTACAAGGGTAACGTCTCAAATTGAGTATAACTGTGGAAACAACTTGGCCAATCTATAACTGAACTACAATAGAACGTATTTTTACGTTAAGGTTAACGTCGCAACTGTAAGAATGAAGACACCATGTACTAACAATAAACGAACAACAATAGAAGGACTATTTTGCAAGGACATCGTGCCAATTGTAACTATGAAGACACCATGACCTATCTACAACTGAACTACAATAGAAGGACTATTTTTACAAAGACAACGTCCCAATTATAACAATGAAGACACCATGACCTATCTACAACGTAACTACAACAGAACAACTATTTTTGCAAGGGGAACGTTCCAAATTGACTATAGACAACATGTCCAAACTATGACTTAACCACTACCCCTATCACTAAAAGGGCAATGTTACAAATGAGCATAAATGTAGAGACAACTGGACCAATCTATAACCGAACTACAATAGAACGACAATTATTTCAAGGACAACGTCCCAGTTAAAACTATGAAGACACCATTGCATATCTACAACTGAACTTCAATAGAATGACTATTTTTTTTGGACAACGTCCTAACTATAACTATGAAGACAGCTAGTACGACAATTATTTCAAGGATAACCTCCTAAGTATAACTATGAAGACATCATGACATATCTACAACTGAACTACAGTAGAACAATTATTTTTGCATGGACAACGTCCTAAGTACAACTATGATGACACCATGACATATCCATAACTTAACTACAATAGAAGGACTATTTTTATAAGACATATATCATGGCCCAACTGTGACTGAAAGAGAACGAGTATTACTACAAAGACAACGCCCCAACTGGCTTATAAGCACATATAAAGACTATGAGCATAAACTCACTTTCCCTGAACTGCATCGGGTAATATTACAAAGACAACGCCCCTATTCGACTATAATTTTTGAGTCACCATCAGCATGATAACATAGAACTACTACTACTACTAATGTTATTACAAAACTTCACTTCTATCTATAAAACTAATTAACCGTCTATAACTGAAAGACATAAAAATAAAAATAAAAATCCTGATATACTACTACTGAAGTATTTATATTTTCTATTATTAATGGAAATCATACACATAACATAGTTATATTATATTGATTATATACTGTCCGGTTGGTAATGTATTTTCAACTGTGTATGTAATTAGCATAAGAGTGTTACGGAATAATATTATTTTTATTACGAAACTGTGCGAGATGCATTCACCGATTTAAAATAGTTTACTTTACCTAAGCTGTTCCGACCGAATTGTTAGAAAAAGATCATCGTGATCTATTTCAAGTAGAAAAATCAGAGATATCTTTAAATTTCTTTGTATTGACAAGAAATAGGTAGAACCAGATTTGGTTTTTGGACTGAGTTGGGCGAAAAGGCTGGCCTGGTGAGCTTAGAGACCGTTCTAAGCATAATCAGCATATCGATATTCGGATCCGTGTGACGGGGTCGCCGTTTCACCCGGCCCCTGGCACAGGAAGCGTAACGGGCGTTGCTTCAGGCCCGATGCCGGATATCAACGGCCTGCCCACTTCCTCGTCCCGGTCGCTAAGCCCTCCTGGCCTCTCCATTTGTCTTAATCGGCATCGAATCCCCCACGGTTGTTATCAATTATACCAATTGTCGTTTATTTCAGGCAGTTGAACGGCTGAAGTCGAGTTTTGCCGTTTTGGAAACATATTGACTAACACTTTACTACTAACCATCACAACTAGTCAGCCTAGTCAGACCTATTACCGTAGTATTATACCCTATGGTCCAATTGAACTTCATGTACTGTGCTATCACTATATAACTACATTTGAATATAATATATACTATAAAGTTACACGGAATAACATTAAATAGCATTTGATGTAAAACAGACAAACCCTGAACTACAAAGACAACTCCCCAAATTGACCATAAAATAAAAATATAAGGGACACCAGCAATAACATAAATATTAATTGTATTAATATTACTATAAATCTTCCATACTAAATAAGCAGTAAGCAACAATTCACAAAAATCATTAAAATACACTGTAACTATAAAAAACACTACGATGTACATAGCGTATTACCGAACTATCGGGTTGTCCGGAAAATAATGCAGGATTTTAAGTTTTCATTAAAAAAAATCTATATAAAATATTCTGTTTACGTTTACAGGATTACTCATTTGTATGAATGTCAACACTTATTAATCCTCTNAAATCATGGACTAACAGAGACATGACATTACCAAAATTAATTGTAACGGTAATTAACCATTAACAACACACGCCAAAGACAACACTTCCCAAAAATTAACTATAACACAAAATAGCGCATCCCCATTTGAGTAAACTAATTCTCACTGAACTATAACTATTTTGTGTTATAGTTAATTTTTGGGAAGTGTTGTCTTTGGCGTGTGTTGTTAATGGTTAATTACCGTTACAATTAATTTTGGTAATGTCATGTCTCTGTTAGTCCATGATTTTATATTAATTGCCATATTTTTAGACTTTTTGGTGGAGCTTTTATTATAATTTTGTAGTAAATTGGGAACTTTGTCTTTTAGTAATATTCTTTATAGTTCAGGGTTTCTTTGTTTTAAACCAACTACTCACTATTTAATGTATTCCATGAATGTTTATTTTATGTCTCTGTTCGTTCTTGTTTTTAAAATCAATTAAGACAATTTGGGGCGAGCTAGTCCATTTTTTGTGGTAGTGTTGTCTTTGTAGTAATGATTAATTACAGGTATAATTAATTTGGGTAATATTATTCCTTTGTAGGTACTGCTGATTTTACAGTAATTGCCATGTATTTTTAGGTTTTTTGGTAGTATTTTTATCATTTTCTTGAGAATTGTCCTGATAGTGATATTCTTTGTAATTCAGGATTTGTTTATTTTAAAGAACCACTAACTATGAAACTTTATTTCATGTCATTGTTTATTCTTGTTTTTCAATTAAGTCAATTTGGGACAAGTTAGTCCATTTTTATAATTAATTTAGGTAATATCATGTCTTTGTTGGTACTGCTGGTGTTACAGTAATTGCCAATCATTTTTAGGTTTTTTTGTGGTGTTTTTATTGTCATTTTATAGTGAATTTTGTGAATTGTCCTTGAAGTGACATTCTTTCTAGTTCAGGGTTTGTTTATTTTAAACAACTACTATTTAATGTATTCCTTGAAACTTTATTTCATGTCTTTGTTCGTTCTTGTTTTTAAAATCAATCAAGTCAATTTGGGGCAAGCAAGTATATTTTTCTGGTAGAGTTGTCTTTGTAGTACTTTGTAGTAATGATTAATTACAGTTATAAATATCATGTCGTTGTTGATACTGGTGGTTTTACAGTAATTACCAGTCATTTTTAGGTTGTTTTTTTTGTGTTGTTGTTATTGTAATTTTAAAGAGAATTGAGGGAAGTAGTGTAGTGATATTCTTTGTAGTTCAGTGTTTGTTTATTTTAAACTAACTACTAACGGTTTAGTTTTATTTCATTAAACTGTATAACATGTTTTTGTTCGATGGAGCTAGCTAAGGTTCATTTTTTGGTAGAGTTGTCTTTGTAGTGATATTAATTTCACTAATTTCGTGGTCCGCTTGACCAATTAATATATTACAATTAATTAAGGTTTTTAGTTGAGATAAAAAGGTCAATGGCACGAGCGGGATTCGAACCCACGATCTTCGGCTAGATACGCCGCTGCTCTACCACTTGAGCTATCGTGACCTCGATCCACTCGGACACTAACTTCCCATCTCAACCCGTTCGAATCCCGCTCGTGCCATTGACGTTTTATCTCAACGAAAAACCTTAATTAATTGTAATATATTAATTGGCCAAGCGGACCACGAAATTAGTGAATTTAATGATTGAAAATGAAGTATACTTCACTAAAGCTCTCCGTGGCCATTTCATTTGTCGTCGAGAATCCAATCCGATTACACGATATTTGAAAAGTGGCAAAAAGGAGGGAAAATTCAAAAGGTGGGGTTGAGATGGGAAGTTAGTGTCTGGATCGAAGTCACGATAGCTCAAGTGGTAGGGCAGTGGCGTATCTAGCCGAAAGTCGTGGGTTCGAATCCCGCTCATGCCACTGACTTTTTTATCTCAACTAAAAACCTTAATTAATAGTGATATTAATTTTGTGGATGTTTCACAGTAATTGTAAGCAACTTGTTCTTTGTTGGTGGTATATTCATGAATCAATAATTATCAAATTGGATCGTTGTCTTTGTAGTAATGTCATTGCAGTCTAAGATTAGTTGAACAATTGATAGTTATAATGTTTAGTATTAGTCGTAGTTCAGGGAAATTTCTGCTTTATTGTTTCGAATCATCAAATAAAATTTAGGTTGAGGGCACCACAATATTTAAGGTCAATTAGGAGGCATTGTCTTTATAATTCGCTGGTATTTTTTTATAGTAATTTTATAGTAAATTGAGTGAATTATCCTTGAAGTCATATTCTTTCTAGTTCACGGTTTGTTTATTTTAAACACCTACTATTTAATGTATTCCTCGAAACTTTATTTCATGTCTTTGTTCGTTCTTGTTTTTAAAATCAATCAAGTCAATTTGGGGCAATCTAGTCTATTTTTCTGGTAGAGTTGTCTTTGTAGTATATCTTTGGGTTTTTGTTATAGTGAATTTTAGTGCTTTTTATGACAGCTTAGGTGTAAAGTACGGAGGATGTTACATTAATTGTCAATTAATATTTGTTTTTGGTTGTTTGTTTTGGTTGATTGTTTTTGGTGTCGCCTTGATGGTAATTTTCTCGTCAATTTGGGTAGTTGGCTTTGTAGTTCAGGATTTGTTTATCCGTTGTTGTCTTTTTCAAGAAATTACGTATACCATACATTTTATTATCTATACTATGTGGTATAGTACTAGAGACTGAGGATGATGGGAGAAGTCAAAATTAGAGCCGAATCAGCTCACAGATTTTTAAAAAAAATTCTCCCATCAAATTTTTACACTTCATTACCCTCGGCCTGTCCAGGCGTCTTTCGTCCGTTTTACTCCGAAACGGCCTGTTTGCGATATGGGGCGAATTCCTCGCGATGTAAATCAAATGGAAAGAGCGCGGAGGTGACTTTCGATCCATTATTTATCGGCCAAAGAGGAAATAAATAGGCAATTTACCAAAAAGTACGGGGAAAAAACGTTACTTACTCGGTGGGAAAAGATACTAAGGGTGAAATTTATTTATCAAGAAAAATTTATAAAAATTTAAGTCAAATAAATACAATAAAAAGCCCTAGATTGGATAATATTTTGATCAATATACCATATAAATTTTTCATACCGATATAAAATTCAAGAGAAAAAAAGGCAAAAAATCCTTTTTATATATACTTTCAAACATGTTAACGGTTGGTTTTATCTTAATAAATAATACATATGTGCATATATATACATAATAAATAAATTAATAATGTTAGTATACCTTCATTCGTTGATTCCGTCTGACTGACATGAGAAGCTTTCCGACCCTACTGCAACGACCTTTGACCAGTAAACTCGGACGAAATTTATAAATAATGATGCTATTGCATAACACTTTTATCTTTTTTTTTTCAAACAAAAATTAACATAGGTATCATAAGAAAATTTAATATTTAAATTTCTGGACTATAATTTAATAAATACAGTTTTTTTCTTAATTTATTTTTCAAAGCTCATAAAGATAATCTTGAAGATTAATTAATTTCACGTATAATTAGCCGTGAATGGGTAATTGTACTTTCATGACGGTAAGTTCTGCTCAGAGCTGTTAGTTTTGACCATAATCGAAAGTGAAAGTCGTTATTTTTTTTTAACTGAGTATTCAGGCTTGTGTTTTTCTCAATTGATAATCCAAAAAGTCTGTAATTAAGAGATGACTGACTAAAACATCCTGAAAAAGAAATGGCCCGATCGGGTTCGTATATTAAAGGGAAAATTGAAAGTTTCGTTGGTTTGTTCGGTTTGGCCCTGATGACATGCAAGCAAAATGTCCCATGGTGGAACGAATAATTAGGAAAACTCAAGAAAGAAACAAAACGTGCAAAAAGAAAGTATATAAATTCAATACATGCAGAAAACAGGGAAGAAATGAAAACATTGTACAAAAGAGTAAAGACAAAATTCCATAACAAAATAAAGTATGAAAAAAGAATGGGATGGAGAAAATTTATAACTGAAACAGAAAAGGAAAACCTTTTGGGACTACCGAATAAAATCATAATGAAAAAGATTCACCCAAATGATATAAGTAAAATAACCGATGGACTAAATGAGTCACAAACAACGGCGGAATCAATCAATATCATACTGGACTATATGTTTCCACGCGACGAATTGAATAGTGAAACAAGTTTGCAAAGAGAAATAAGACACATATACAATAATGTACAAACAGGTAGCGACCATATACCTTTCACTGAAGAGGAAATGGAAAAAGCAATAAAGAAAATAAAAATTGGAAAAGCTCCTGGAAGAGACAACATCGACCCAATAATAGCAAAAAACAGCATGGACATAATTAAACCTCAGTTATTGGATTTGTATTATGAGTGCCTGAAGATAGGATATTTCCCAGGCTATTGGAGAAAAGCAAAATTAAAACTACTGCTAAAACCCGGAAAAGACAAGAGGAAAAAAGAGTCATATAGAGGAATCAGCCTTATCCCAATATTCGGCAAACTGCTAGAACACCTCATAGCAGGGCGAATAAAAGCTAAAATTACAATAAATGGAAGACAATACGGCAGCATGAAAAGCAAGTCAACAACGGATGCGATTCTGAACCTCAAAAATGATGTAGAACACAAGAGAGAAAAATATGTAGCTGCCCTCTACATCGATATAAAAGCAGCATTCGATAGCTTATGGTGGCCAAAAATAATTGCAGACCTCCATAAAAAAGGGATAAATGGCGACCTCCTAAACCTCGTAAAAAATTACTTCAATGAACGATTTGTGACAGTAGAAATTATGGAAGGCGAAATACACAAAGAAGTAAGCTTAGGATGCCCCCAAGGATCTATCCTTGGGCCACTTATTTGGATAATCGCCTTCAATGAGTTAATGGAGATTATGCAAACCAAACAAATCCAGGCAACAGCATTCATGGATGATTTAGCCTTGGTCGTTAGCGGAAACAGTGTCAGAGAAATAAAAGAAAAAAAGCGAGGAAGCATTAAATACAGTCCATATGTGGTGTCAGGCACAAAAACCCCAAGTATCGGAAGAAAAAACAATAGTGCAATTTATAAAAGGCAAAGTAGCTACCTCAAACCACCCTAAAATAGTACTAAATGGAAAATAAATAAAGGTGGAAAAAAACATAGTTTACTTGGGGGTAACCATAAGTAATAGTTTTAACCCAAGTAGCCACATTGAAAGTATAAGGGTTAAAATGGTAGAAAAACAAAACTACCTCGCAAACTTGGCAAAGGCTACCTGGGGGATATCAAGTATGAAAGTACGGAAATAATATATAAAGTGTTAAACCTGTCAATCATCTGTTATGCAGCACCAGCATGGGCTGAAAAATTGAAACCCAGGTGAATAAACTATTGTCTATACAAAAAAATGCACTAAAGTGGATGGCAAAAGCGTATCGAACAACTTCTACAGACGCCCTGCAAGTTATTACTGGGCAAGTCCCAACAGACCTGGAACTACAAAAAAGAATAGACATTTATAAAATAAAAAAGATTATGGCCAGTGATTACAAAGAGCAAATTGAACAAATACAAAATGCTGTAATTACAAAATGGCAAGCAAGGTGGGATATAAGCTTGAAAGGAAGTACTACCTACAAATTCTTCCCAAGTATACTTAAAAGAAAAAAAAACAGAACGTTTATCCACCCTAATTATGTCATTACGCAATTCCTTTCTGGACACGGAGAGTTCAATAAATATCTATAAGAATACAAAATAAAAAATACAAATTTGTGTCGATGTGGAGAAATTGAAAGTGTTGAACACATAATAAAGGATTGTGAAATCTACAGTAATAAAAGAATGAATATGGAATTAGAAATGAGAACACATATAAATGAAGATAGTTTGCTTTCAGTAATGACAGAAAACAAACACAATTATAAGCAATTTGTTAAATTTATAAAATATGTGTTTAGCATAAAAACTGAAAATAGATTACCAAATCTACACGAAGATATGTATAATTAGGTAATCTAAAAATTGCACTAAAAGAAAATATATTAGATGTGTCACTAATCATGGATAAAATTTTTACAATGTATTTATTTATTACTGTATATATATATATATATATATATATATACAGGGTGAATTGCTACTCGTGCTACAAACTTCTCCAGTAGATTCTTCACCCTAAAATGAACAAAAAAGTTCATATTGTCCATGGTCCGATTCTCAACCATTTCAGAGTAATTTCGCTTTTTATCGATTTTGAAAGATATCACGTCCTGGCGTCGGAAAATCGTGATATCTTTTAATCTAAA
>NW_019392669.1:1545990-1643148 GCF_000648675.2 Cimex lectularius
ATATATATATATTTATTTATTTATTTATCACTAAATTATTTATTTATCACTAAATTATTTATTTATATCGCACTAATCCAAAATTGCACTAAAAAGAAAATATATTAGACGTACACTATTTCATGGATAAAATTTGTACAACGTGTTCATTTATTACAGTATGTGTGTATTTATTACTAAATTATTTATTTATTATTTATTTATTGGTTGTTTAATTATATAATTTATTAATTTATTGTATAGGCATGCATATATATTATTATAAATATTTAATTACAATCTATTATTAATGTTATGAAAATATATAAAATTAAGTTACAAATTCTGTGATATAAGTAATTAAATTGTGGCAGTATAATATGTGTAAATGTAAAGTATGTGTATACACTATTTTATGGATGATGTTTTAAATTTTGTAAATGTATGATAATGTAAAGGTTAAAAATAGAGTTATAAAAAAAAATCCCTGTAAAAATCAGATCGCCGCCCAGCGGTCCATCCTGGTAACGCTACAAACGTAGCGGCTAAAGATCTGAAAAAGGGAACCTGTTGTGATAAAAAAAATGCATATATAAATGCCGCTTATATATACACAAGTATCTAATAAAGGAGAAAAAAAAGAGAAATGAATTATTCAAAAGAAATAATAAAAATTAAATCATAAAGAAAGTGAGCTGTAAGAGGTCAATACCGTAAAAACAGCCCCAAGTCAAATAATAAAGAAAAAATCACAACAGGTTTGGCCCTGATCTTCCTGGTCCGCCTAGCCCCGCTATTCTAAGTTCAAAACAATTTGCTTTCTCCCATTGAGAAATTAAAATACGAAAGAAGAAGAATAAAATTAAAATAATATAAAATAAAAAAGAATTTGCCGTTGTATGAAAAGAAAGTCAAAGAAAGCCCAAGTCCCATTTAAATGAGAAACGTCGAGAAAGTACAAACTGTCAAGGAATTCTGATTTGTCGCAGGATAAATAATTGCTTTTTTCTGATTTCTTTCCGTTGTATTTTTGTATAAAGGGAAAATGCGTCTACTCTAGTCACGCTATATTCTTCCAACTTGATCCATCGATCTTTGCCAGAAAAAACAAAAATAGTTTCAGACTTTTTATTCTATATGATCTACAGTTGCTTGAAACTAAATACTATATCCAAGTCTACTTAAGACATATTGAAATTTTCCCTCGACAACATTGTGTATTTATGTTGCTTGTGTGGTTATCAAACCTTATTTAATGTTAATGTTTAATTTAATCTTCTCTGTAGAAACGATATTGGATGTTTAGGAATGGTATCACCAACGAAAATTTAAACTTTTACTATTCCTACAAAGACAATCAAGAAAAGCAACTGTATAATTCAAATTAATTGACTAATACTACAAAAACACAATAAAAAGAGATACAATTACTACTGAATAAATTTACAACAAAAACGCTTCTACCAAATAAAACATTTTACACTGAATTTTTCTTACAAATATATATCCATTAAGAAATATCTTACTACCCTTGATTACAACCACAAAGAAAATGTTATCAACAAATATTAAGGCTTAACTACTATTACATTACTACAAAGACACTCCCACAAACAAAAAAACTATTTGATGTTGAATTAATTGTTCTTACAAAGAATGTCACCAACAAATACTAAGTTTTAACTAGCACTAAATTACTACAAAGACATTCCCACTAACTATAATAAAAACGCCGGGTTGATTGTTCTCAGAAAGAGAGCTATCAAAAAATATCTGACTACCTTTGAATTCAATACAACTACAAAGACTGTCACCAAAAATACCAAGGTCGAATTACCTCTAAACTACTACAAAGTCACTACCCATTACAAAAAAAACTGTTTCTGACGTTGAATTGATTATTCCACAGCAAAATAACTACCAAACGAAAAACTAATTACCATTGGCTATTACTACAACGACATAGCCATTAAATGTCACTCAGCAATAATAACCAATCGATTACATTATTATTGATACTCTAATACTCAGATCCCCACATTAAACCAAATACGCCCACAAGTTTACCGAAAAATTTCATATACGTATGAATGAGATTGGTCTTTTTAAGATATGATGCCGCAACCAACAACTTTTTCATGTATAATTCTAACAATTAGCATTATTTTTAAACAATGTTATCGACTGGTTACTTCATGAACTGCTGTTATGAGTTAACATAGCGTTTGTGACTTTCACACAAGCCGGTTATCGCACAATAATACGAAAGAAGGAAAGAAGCTTGAATCAATGGAATTGGCAAGCTTGTCATCATCGGTAATGTTTCAGTTTGAATATTGCGTTCCTTCAAGAGCAGTCCTGCGGTATGTTGGGTGGATTTTATCCTTGGAAATGAAGTGAGGCAAATCCGTTTTACAGATTCCAGGTTGTTTTGTTTTTTCTCCCAACTGTACGACCGCGCTTATCCTTGAAAACAGCGCAAAATGGAAAATTTTACGCATAGTAGTTAAAAATCTACATTATATCTTCTAATAATAATACATATAGTATTACTAGAATTCTTTTTTATTTTATATTCTATTCACAATTAATGTTTTCTTTTTGGAGAGTTCTATGCTGCCTTTTAGAATATTTAAATAACATTATGTCTCCTCTAGTGACATTTTGATTTGTAGTAATAGTGAATTGTGAGGATGTTTTGTGTTCCTGGCGTGTGGTGAGAGGGTGTGAAAGATTGGCGTGAATGGTGTGAGATGACCAATTTACTCAATTAGGTGGTGGAATAAGTGATATTTCTCTATCATCCATTACTCCTATTGTATAACTAACCTAACTGAGGACCGATGGGGTACTCAATATTCCGCCATTGGTCTTGGGGAATTTTTTTGTGGAGCCGCTGGGTTATGTGATATTACACCTGTACCTCCCCCCCCCCGTTAAAGTCTAAACACAATTACCCTAATAGACTAATATGGTTGGTCTGTGGGATAACTCAACCGTACGCGCTAATAAATATATTCATTCAGGACGATAAATTGTCGGGTACAAACCCATAGACACGCACACATTAATGTAAACTATATCACGCTTATAAATACTTTCATGCAGGGCGATAAATTGTAGAGTGCTTTGTATTCCGCTACAAACCCATACCCACACACACATTAATGTAAACTATCACGCTAATAAATACATTCATTCAGGACGATAAATTGTAGAGTACTTTATATTCCGCTACAAACCCATACCCACACACACACACACACATTCATGTAAACGATCACGCTAATAAATACATTCATTCAGGACGATAAATTCTGGAGTACTTTACATTCCGCTACAAACTCATGCGCGCGCACGCATGCGCGCACACACGCACGCACGCACACGCACGCACACACACACACACTAAACTAAACTATCACTCTAATAAATACATTCATTTAGGACGAATTAGCCAATTTCGTTTAGTGGGTCTTTTGGGCAGTCTATATTCTATCACAAACTCCATTCATCCAAACAATAACTAAGTCAACCGATCACCCTAATAAATACATTCATTCAGCACGGCAAATTAACTAATCTAGTGTGGTTGATCTGTTGGGTATTGTATTTTCCACAACAAACCCCTATTTACTCAAACACACGCTAATAAATGCATTCATTCTAGATAGAAAATCCATGTGTGGAAAACCATAAAATGCAACCATATCCAAACAAAGGTTCACTGCCATCACTGGTGAGTCTCAGACTTCGAGTTTCAACGACAAGCCAGTTATTGTGCTAACTATAAGTGCGTTAGCAAGTGTGTTGTGTTGTGGCCGAGTCGTAATTGGGTCTATTACTATCCTTTCTTTTTGTTCCAAGGCCCACGATTTAACCAGTTTTATCTATTTTAATTTGTCGTAACATATACAATGTAGTTTAAAGTTTTTCCATAGAACTAGTCAACTCTGAGTTGATTGTCTTTCTTGCTGGCGTAGTTTAGTAGCCATATCTGAGTATTGAGGTTTTAGAAAATTCAAGATTAATTAGCGGTGTTGGTGTGTTGTAAGTTTGTGTGTTGTTGACTTCATGTGTATGTTAGCGTTTTTGTAATAATAGTCAATATCAATTTTTCTAGCTTATAATTTCATAGACATCAGTGCTTTTTTATAGCGTGCTAAGATGGTGGCATTGAGTAGGTTCGTGAGTAATTAAGTCATTATCTGTGAGATAGTCTGACCATAATAGTCTATTAAGCTGTGGTAGAAGGGAAATTAATAGAATTGAAATCTGTTTGGTGTCACCTGAAACTTGCAATTTGAAAAAAAAAAGTTCCACTTTTTCAATTCCGCGTTTATCCCCCGGGCCAGGCATTCGCGTGGGCAATTGTGGAACACATCCTACACTCGGCAGTTTCGTAAAATTGATGAGGAACTGTCTTTTATTCTGTGGAAATTCGTCGGGGGGAAAATAAAAAGAACGGTTTCGCCTCCGCGTTGTCTGCTCATGAGTCACGGGCGCTTCGCTCGTAAAGCCCTAATTGCGACTTACCTTGCAAAGCACCCCCGGGGGCGAAATCGTGCTGACTAAACCGGCCCAAAAAACGACGTAATCTCACCGTGTCAAGGTGCGTTACGATCGATAAACTTCAACTAAATTGTTTGGCCTTTGGCTTTCTTGCAATGAAGTTGGATCTTAGAATAAAAACTCAATATTCATCAAAGGTGGTCGCAATAAAAGAAACATTGGTTGTCTAATTTTTGTGTTTTTGTACATCGATCTTCTGTCTTTCTAACTCTATCTATATTCTATCTATCTCTTTCTGATTCTCTCTGTGTCTCTCTCTCTTCGTCTCTCTTTCACTCTCTCCCCCTACTTCAATTCATATTTCTTTCTTTCATTCTCTCTTTCTCTCTGTCTATATGTCTGTCTGTCTCTCTCTGTCTCTCTCTCTCTCTCTCTCTCTCTCTCTCTCTCTCTCCCTCTCAATCTCAGTCTCCATTTCCCTGTCTCCTTCTCTCTCGCTCTATCTTTATCTCTTTGTTTCTCTCTCTCAGATTTCTTTCGTTCACGCTCAGTCGTTCATTCTCTCTTTTTCTCTATGCCTCTTTCTCAGTCTCACCTTCTCTCTTTCTTTATCTCACTCTATTTTTATCTCTTCGATACTCTCTCTCGGACTCTCTGTCTCTGTCTGTCTCTCTCTCTCTCTCTCTCTCTCTCTCTCTCTCTCTCTCTCTCTGTGTCTCTCTCTCTCTCTCTCTCTCTCTCTCTCTCTCTCTCTCTCTCTGTGTCTCTAACTCTCTCTTTTTTTTTCTCTCTCTCCCTTAGTAGATTGTATTTTAGTCCTTCGAATTTAATGTTTTTCACCTGCGCCATTTGATCAGTCAATATAATTCAGAGGCAATTATTCCACTCCCACTTTCCCAATTACAATTTGTCCCCTATGGGTTTTATACATACAGAACAAACGGGCCGGCATGTATATTCATAAGAAATTAATGATTTTACACGCGGGTTGTAATGAGGCCAAGGGTTCAATTAAGACCCGTGCGAATTTTGTTCTCCGGGTACGGCACAACTATTCCAACACCTGGCTTAGATAATAAAGTTCAGGTTGTTCATGATATTCCAGGCTAGGAAACTCGTTGATTTTTATCATCTCTGCACTATGGAGCTGCAGCATGACAGCTTTCCCTTGAAACTTTTAAGCCCCGCTGGGGGATTTTTTCGAAACTCATCGACCATAACTCAGAATAATTAAAAACTGCCAAACTCTCAGTTTTCTCTAATTGGCTTTCTTAAAACGCGCAACCTGAGATCTCCGACGGTGCTAAATGATCTAATGATTAGATGAAGATTGCGTTCGGGGCTGTGAACATTCCCGCAGTCGGGTGAACGAGGAATTCCGGGAAGACGTGGGAAGTGACTCGGCGCTTAACCAATAAGTACTTGCGACTGCGAGAAAGTCGACAAATATTGAAGAATATTGTTTGGGGGGGGGGGCAGCGAGAACACACCAACCAGGGAATCAGCAGCATCATGAACAACAAAACAAAACAAACTGACAACTTAAAAATAATTAAAAATGACCCAAATTTGCAAAAAATCGAAAGAATTCAAGTGTCCTTTTTCGCCTAAAGTGGGAGTTGTACAAGGTTGGCTACTGGCCCCTCTACTTGATCAGCCTTGGTGTCACAAAAATGTCAACATTTTTACACTTCGCAAAGCTTTTAAAGGACTTTACAATTTTTCGAAACAAACGAAACCGCGTAAAGTACACCTTCAGACAGTTTTTTTTTTCGAAGCGTAGGAAGGACATGGCGTTTAACGAGGAAGGACTAGGAAATATGACTCTATAACAATAAAACTCCTTTGTTAACACTAATCGTGAAGGAAATTCGGCTTTTTTAAACAGAAGATAAATGAAAAAGTAAAGATTTTTTATTTGCGTGTCGTATCAGTAGGTACAGAATAACAGTCAAAATATTTCGTCAAGGGCATGGATTAAGATCAATGTCAAATAGTTAATTATAAAAAAAATTTCAATGGAAACGTGTGAATCCCAGGATCACATATCGTGTCGTAAAATTATTGTATAACCGACGAGCTTGACTCTGTTAAATAAAGCAAAGGGATATTAAAGATCTTCATCTTCGAGTAATAGTATGGAGAAATCAATATTATCAATAGAATCTTAGTTCGTAGGATTGTCTTTGTAGTTTCAAGCGATTCCTAAAAAACATAGATCTTTGTAGGTGGAGAGATTGAGATAGTAACATTCACTTTTCGTGTACTTACTCTTTGCAGGCGACATTGTCTTTATAGTAATACTCATTTATATTATTAACATAACCTTGATTGGTGGCATTATCTTCGTAGTTACAGGTGATTTCTAAAAACCTAGATCTTTGTAGGTGGAGAGATTCAAGTAGTAACTCTGAATTCCTTTGTTCTTGGCTGTTTGCTGGCCGCATTACCTTTGAAGCAACACTAGCCTACAATAATAATCGAGCCTTTGTTGGTAGCATTGTCTTTGAAGTTATAGACTGTTCTTTAAAACAGACTTTTCGGTAAAGGAATTTGGATAGTAGCGTACAATTCTCCTTTATTTATCGCTTTTGTTGGTGGCATTGTCTGTGTAGTGATACTCATCTACATTATTAATAGAATCTTGGTTGGTAGCGTTGTCTTCGTAGTTACAGGCGATTCCTAAAAACCTAGATCTTTGTAGTTGAAGAGATTTAGATAGCATTTTGTTATAGTTAGCTGTTTGTTGGTAGTATTGCCTTTGTAGTTGATAATTTCTTAAAAGATTTTGTAGGAAATGTTGGCAGTTATATTCACTCTTGTACTTATTGTTTGCGCTTTGTTGATGGTAGACGTAGTAGTTTTTGTAGTAGTGATTTATTTAGTGCTAGGCAATTGTTCATGCCATAATAGTAAATTAAATAGTTCTTGATCTTTTGTATGTGACAATAATTTTGCAGAAATAGTGCAAATACTTTTCCTTTCACGTCCTTCATTCTCAAATAATTCTTAACGTCAAGGAAGAGAAGATTGTGCATTTTTTCCCGACATGTGGTTGTTTTATTTTCGCCAAAGAATGACAGATATGCACGTAGAAGACTATGCGCTGTGTGAGATGTATACCGAGTGAATACAAATCGAGTCCTCCAAACCAAGGCAAGGTGTCGCGTTTCGGGAAATTATTCAACTCGATGACGTCCCACCCTGATGAAAAAACAAATTGACTATATTTTATCGGTTTCGCGAGAGAATCGTCCTGCAATCAATAAAGGACCTTCGCCTTGAACTTGTTCCGAGTGAAGAAAGTAGAGAGTTCGCCCATGTTTACAACTGAACGTGTAATTTGGATATTAATAGAAAGCTGTGTTTAGCTCTTAATTTAGTGAGATTTTGCTAAATAAACCGAAAATGGGTAAGTTTTCTCTTCCGGACGGCCAATTACAAAGAAAGCGATACAGAAGACTGTCATTTATTTCTGATCCAGATCGCGATTCAAACACCGAAGATGTATATTTCAGATTGTGATAATTACGAAAATAAACAAAAGAATGTTCTTGTGATTATAACGCCTTAAATAAAATTGGGCAAGGGATCATTAAGAAATAAAAACAATGGCTCATCTTATAAAAAAATCCTTTTAAAATAATCTATAATCAGATATTAACACGGGATAATTTGCTAAATCGTGTTTGGGATTAGACCATTGTCATTTAGACTACAGATAAAAGTCAATTTCCTCGTTAAAATTTTCCGCTTCACATCGTCAATAATCGCCTCCTGCACCACGAGCTTACAGTCCCTTTGAAAGTCTTGGAGCGGAAGAGCGACACAGGATTTTTTTTGGCCAATTTTGAAAATTAGTCGGTTGGAGGCTGAGGTTTCCAGATCGGCGAACTCGCAAGCTGCAGAATAACAGAAACCGCCGGGGAAAGCATGCGACTTATGAAACTCAAATGCAAACTTCCTGTTGCGGAATAATATTTTATTTAAACTGTCTTTCCTTGAATATGAAATAAGTATATTTCAGTCTTGCTTCCCTGAAAATAAAGAACCAAGGATTTAAGACAAAACATTAATATCATTTTTTTTTAAATTGTCTTTCTATAAGTTACTCTAATTATTATGTACATATACGACACATTTGCAAGGTTTTCTCACGATATAACCCACCATCAAAACGTCTTATCAGGATTAGTATTAAATAATACTCTAAGTGTGTGTTAAAGTCTAGTAATAACTACACAGTCAATCGCCAACAAAATAACTAACACTAACTAAAAAGCCTCTGCGTCGATGAAAGATTGCGACTTGAATTAAAATTCTAATAACATTTACCTCAAAAACAACGCCATCACCTTACGCTTAAGTTAATAGTATATGACTATAACTAAATAGTGCTTGGAAAACAAAGATGACCAATTGAATTAACCATCAGTGCAAACTTACAAAGACAATGCCACTAACCTAGTCTTTAAATCCTAATAAATGGCTCTTATTACAAAGACATTGCCTCCAATTAAGACCTATCCCAAGCAGATAACTATTAAAAGGAGTCAGCTTTGAAAGAAACAGTGACACTTTATGCAATGTTACCTACCAACACTTAAATTTCTAATAATTGACTTTTACTACAAAGACAATATTACCTATCAACACTTAAAGTTCTAATAATTGACTTTTATTACAAGGACGATGCCATTACCTCAGGCATATGTTACTAGTATTGCTATAAATAAAAAGACGCTGCTTCGAAAGAAAGATTGACACTTGAATGAATCATTACTACAAAGACGATGTTACCTATCAGCAGTTAAAGTCATAATAATTGAATGTTAGTATAAAGACATGGTAACAACAAATACATCAATTTTTAATAATTGACTATAATTAAAAATACCCTGCCTCAAAAAAAAAATTAACACTTGAATTAAATTACTCGAAGACAATGTTACCTACTTAGACTCAAAGTTCTAATAATTGACTTTTACTACAAATAATATCATCAAGTGAGACAAAAATTCGTGGTATTTTTCTACACCTAAAATTATCTATTTCTACAGAGATACACCAACGTAGACTTAAAGTTCTTAAAATTTAATGTTACTACAAAGACAATGTCACCAACTAAGACCTAAATTTCTAATGATTGATTATAACTAAAGAAAACCTTGCCTCAAAAAAACATTAACTATTATTACAAAGACAATGCTATCTATCAAGATTTAAATTGCTAATAATTGATCGTTAGTATAAAGGCAATGATGCCATGAACAAAGGCATACATTTCTAATAATTGACTATAATTAAAAATACCCTGCTTCAAAAAAACATTGGCACTTGAATTATTATTACAAAGACAATTTGCCTACTTAGACTTAAAGTTCTAATACTTGACTTTTACTACAATGCCAATATCATCAACTAAGACATAAAGTGTAGTATTTTTCTACACCTAAAACGATTCTGCCTCGGAAAAAAAGTGTTTCTTAAAACATCTAATAATATAATGACAATGCCACCAACCTAGACTTAAAGTTCTAATAATTGAATGTTACTACAAAGACAATTCCATCAACTAAGACATAAAATTTTAATAATTGACTATAACTAATAACAACCTGTCTCAAAAAATCGTTAACTGTTATTACAAAGACAATGTTACCTACTAAGGTTTAAAGTCGAAATAATTGACTGTTAGTATAAAGACAACACCATCAACAAAGACATAAATTTCTAATAATTGACTACAATTAAAAATACCCTGCCTCGAAAAAAAACATGAACTCTTGAATTAACAATTACTACGAAGACAATGTTACCTACCGAGACTTAAAGTTCTAATCTAACAAAGACAATATCAACTAAGACATCAAGCTTGGTAGAATTTTTCTGCGCCTAAAACGACTCTGCCTAACAAAAAGTGTTTCTTAAATTATCTATTAATACAAAGACAATAAAAACAATTTAACCCAGATTACTATTGTTTATGCAAATATTGCTAAATCATAATGCCACAATGAAGGTTTATTTAATTCTTTACCTAGATGCTAAATTTTAGTTAGTGATTGTAAGTACCAAGACACTTCCTCGAAAAAAGAAATAAGTCTTGAATTTCTATTACTATGCCGCCAACCAAGATTTAATTTCCTAGCAACTGACTATATCTATAAAGACAATGCCATCGACTATGAACTATAATCATGGTGATTGATTACAATTACAAAAACTCCATCAGAAATAAAGATGTCACTCCTTAGTTATTTATTACCACATGATATTGCCACGATAAAAATACCTAAATACTACCTCCACATAAATCAAATCTGAAAATAAATTATTATTTAGGTTTACTTATTGCCAACAAAGAGATAAATTCTAAGAAATTGACTCTTACTACAAAGATTGACGCTTACTCGAAGAAACGTGTTTACCAAGGCTTGATTACCAAATACTTTGCCACTAGGCGAGTTTTCTTGAAAATTTTTTTAAAAGTTTAACTGTATACTATTGAATTTGCTTTTTGGAATAATAAATAGGCAATAGAACAGAGATGTATGAACTTCAAATTAATTGAAGTAAGATTTCCTATCAAATTTTGCGATTTCCCAGGTTCCTTGTTGACAAACTATGATAGCCAGTCATCAGTGGCGTAAAGCAAGTTTTCAAAATGAATTTTAGCTCCGTAATCTCCCAAAATATTTCGGTTGTTAGACAATAGGTTTGAAATATCCAGTTTTTATAAATTATTTTTATTGCATGTGCGTGTAACAAACAATCCCGGCGGCAAGGGTTGGCGCTGTTTTTTCCCATAGTTTGCTTCTCTTCCCCATTCCCGTTCTCGTTCCCGTTGAACGTATTATCGGCCCATTAAAATTTCGCCACATGTCGGCACCCATGGGACCGAGAGAAGAAAACTTACAAGTTGCCTCACATCCCTGGGACTGAATAACGACATCGGTCAAAAAGTTTTGCTCCTGCCAAAAAACCCAGGGGCTTACTATCTCTTTCCACTCTCTGAGAGCAAATTGAATAAAAAATGGTTTAGAAGAAAGTCATACACCTGATGATGTACACAACCCTTGTAAACTTGGCGTTGAGTGATGGGATAAAACTGACTAGGAATCGAACTGAAAAATAAAACGCCGTTACCCAGATATAAAATATAACAAAAATTAAAATAATGATCTTTGAAAGTTCATGAGGATCCAGGGTAATGAACTCAGTGAAAATGGAGAGATAGGTTTTGAGAAAGAAACTGAAAAACATGGGGGAACAGCCGGAGAAAATGCTAATGCGTCTTTTTCGTCACTTATCATCTTGTCTAATCACTTATTTTCTTTTATTATTTTTTTAATGGAAGTTTCTCTGTGACTCCTTAACCTAAGTAGCCAGTTAAACTAATTTTTACAAATTTAGCATTCAGGTAAAGAATTAATTAAACATTCATTGGTGGCATTGTATTTTAAGTATTATTCTTATAAAAAATAATAAGGATTAGGTTTTATTTGGTGTCTTTTTCGTTGTATTAATAGATAATTTAAAAAACCTTCTTTCTTCGAGACAGAACCATTTAAATTGGAGTAAAATGCTATGAATTTGTTTCATCAATTTACTTGATGACATTGTCTTCGTACTAACAATCCATTATTAGAACTTTAAATCTAAGTACGTAAATTGTTTTCGTGTGTTCTTTCGAAGCAGCGTCTTTTTATTTATAGCCGAATACTAGTAACTTAGGCCTAAAGTTATGACATCATCATTGCAGTGAAAGTCAATTATTAGAGGTTTAAGTTTTGGTAGGTAACTTTGTCTTTGTAATAATAGTTAATGATTTTTCGAGGCAGGATGTTTTTAGTCATAGTCAATTATTAGAAATTTAGGTCTTTGTTGATGGTATTGTTTTTATACTAACAGTCAATTATTAGGACCTTAAATCTTGGTAGATAGCATTGAGTTTGTAGAAAAGTCAATTATTAGAACTTTAAGCCTAAGTAGGTAACTTTGTCTTCGTATTAATTTAATTCAAGTGTTAATATTTTTTTCGAGTCAGGGTATTTTTAATTTTAGTAAATTATTAGAAATTTATCTATTTGTTGATACCATATGTTTATACTAACAGTCAATTATTAGGACTTCAAATGTTGGTAGGTAACATTGTCTTTGTCGTGATAGTTCATTAACGAGTAAATATTTCGTTCAAGCAGCGTCTTTTTAGTAATAGCCGAATACTAGTAACTTAGGCCTAAAGTTATGGCATCATCATTGCAGTGAAAGTCAATTATTAGAGCTTTAAGTTTTGGTAGGTAACTTTGTCTTTGTAATAGTAGTTAATGATTTTTCGAGGCAGGGTGTTATTAGTTACAATCAATTATTAAAAATTTAGGTCTTAGTTGATGGCATTGTCTTTGTAGTAACATTCAATTATAAGACTTTAAGTCTAGGTTGGTGGCATTGTCTCTGTACATAAAGAGAGATATTTTAAGGCACTTTTTCTTTCAGGTGAAATCATTTTAGCTGCACTAAAATACTATGAATTTTCTTCATAGTTAATAACATTTCTTTGTACTAATAATTATTTCAAGTATCATTTTTTTCAAAGTAGAATATTATTAGTTGTAGTCAAATATTAGGATTTTATGCCGATCCCTGTGGATAGGTGAGTATTCGTATTTACAGCTAAGTCTTTATAGAACTTATTTTAATTTTTTTAACTTAAAACAATTTCAATTAAAGATAAGTTTTTGTATGTCAATTCAGACTCTGTTAAATGACTGTTGATTGTCTTTGTAGATTTGTGAAATAATTGGTGGTGAGGCTTTTGTGGGTGGCCTTGACTTGGTGGTAATCGTTAATTAGAAAGTCTTATGTTTTCGTTTATGATTTTTTTTAGTTACAATAAATTAAGTCGAAGTATAGTTTTTAGGGGTACACTCAATTCAGTCTTGTGTTTGTTAGTCGCATATAGCTATAGTCAATTCAGACACAGTTACATCTTATTAGTAGATTGTCTTTATAGCAACATTCAATTAAAGCACGTTTAAGTTTATATTCATATTATTTTTTTAGAAATACAGATGTTGGTCTTGGATTCACATTCACAACAACATAGACCAAGACAAGTGTAAAGCCCTAATAATTGGCATTTACTACAAGTAAAGTGCCAAAAAGCCAGATTTAAATTCATAGTACATAATTGACTATTACAAGATATGCTCTCTTTCGAAAGAGTAATTGACAGCAAAGTCCTAATAATTGACTTCTACTACAGAGAAAGTGCCATTACTAAGTCCTGAGTTACTTACTAGTATTTGACAATAACTAAGTAGACTCATCAGCTGCGAAGAAATAAATTAGAATTGAATTGACGACTACTGCAAAGATATCCTCTCTTTCCAAAGAATAAAACAGAGTAAAATCCTAATAATTGACTTTTACTACAGATAAAGTGCCAAAAAAGAAATTTAAATTCATAGTAATATTACAAGATATGCTCTCTTTCGAAAGAATAATTGACAGTAAAGTCCTAATAATTGACTTTTACTACAGAGAAAATGCCATTACTAAGTCCTAAGTTATTAGTATTTGACAGTAACCGGACAGACTAACCTAAGAATATACTACTTAAGAAATAAATGAGTATTGAATTGACGATTACTACAGACACTCTCTTTCGAAAAAATAATTGACACTAAATTCCTAATAATTGACTTTTACTACGGTGACAAAGCCACCAATCAAAACGTAAAGTCTTAATAATTGACTTTTATTACGAAATTGATGAGAGAATTTCATAAATTTAGATTCATCATTGTGTAAATATTTAAAATTGGTCGGTTTGCGGTTTCTTCATTGATTTCCGAATCGAATCGTCAAATTTGCATGATTATCTCCTAATCGGACCAAATTGACGTCGTGGGCCGAACTGCGCTGGGCGTTTTTTTTTTTTTGCCCACGTCGAAAATGGTTTTTGTTTATCTGAAGGCGATAAGTAATCTGTTTCCGGTCGTCCGCAAGCAGACGTTGAGGCCCTGGGACCACTTTCACCAAGTCCAAATCAAGTTTTTTTTAACAACTTTTACTTTTTTCTTTTAATATGCAAACCTCTCGTAATAATAAACATATTTGTGAATGACTAATTATAAAAAATAATTATTAAAAAAATGGCAGTTAATCTGAGAAACGGGTTTGTTCATGAGCCGAGAAATGTAGAGAAAGAAACTTAGGGCGTAAAAGCTTTAGAACTTTCGTTTACACTTAATTTTTAAAAGTTGTTACTTTTCACATGTTGTCAGAAGCAGACCGTTCGAGATTAGGTCAGTTTTACGCCGTTTGTTCTTCTTTTTTCCTGCAAGTTAAGAGGTTTGGTGGGCGCGAAGTAGACCATCTCCATACAATGGAGGTAAACAGCCGTTGAGCCGCTCCCCTGGGCTTTCTCACGCCAATAAAGCACAAACGAAACATTTATCATAATCCCAGTCGTCGATATGGTTTTGATTCTGTTTGTTTAAAACCATTCCGTGGGAGCAGAATGAATAATTAACTCGTGAGTTCTATTCAATGAACCCGTGGATCCAACTCGGAAAGCTATCGTATCAATAGAGAACACGCTGCGTTTTTAATTAACTCTATTTTAACCATAATCATACAGTACAAAGTAGGTTGATTTCACTTCTTTTTATTTTTCTAAAATCGGTGGAAAAAAAACTACAGAAACGCGTAAGCACGGGCCTCTTCCGATGAAGAAAAAGCTTACCACTCGTGCAAGAATCCTCATAAGTCACCTCTCTCTGCTGTCTTTATCTGTATCCCAAAACCTTTTACTTCACCCAAAAAAACCATAGTTTTCCCAACCACCCTTTATAATATAACTCGGCATACCACTTATATCCAGACGTCATGGAAGCTTCTTATGGTCCACCCAATATCTAAACCCTTATCCACATCACCTTCAAATTTTTAGGTGTTGGGATAATTTGGTTTTTAGGTTTCCACTATTACATAGTTCATCAGTGCCATCGTGTTGTGAGCATCATTCCATCCTATCTTGAAATGAATCGATGATTCTCGAGTGTCTTCCTCGATATCTAGGCTTCGTTCATGTCTGTCAGCAGGGTTTGCTCCTCGTCCTACTTGGCCAATACGTACTTTAAAATCACGTCAACTCACTCTCTTTTGTACAAGGCTGATCAAGGTGTCCTTCAGAGGACTTTACTGTACTCGGTATGTACTACTGATATCCCTTTTCATCCCAACACCACTGTTAAGGGTCCTTGATGTCGAACAGGCCTTCGATAAAGTCTGGCACCTGATCAAGGTCGGGACCTCAAGAGGATCCTAACCTCTACAAACTTTCCCATTAGCAAATCCTACCTGGTCATAAGTACTTTAGAGTATGGGTCCTTTCATTCTCTTTTGTACAAGGCGACCCAGGTGTCCCTCAGAATCTGTTTCCATATTCAGTATATACTGCTGTTATCCCTTCCCATCCCTACACCACGGTTAAGGGTCCTTGATGCCGAGCAGGCCTTCGAAAAAGTCTGTCACCTGGTCATATTCGAGAATTCAAGAGGATCCTAACCTCTATAAACTTTGCTATTAGCAAATCCTACCTGGTCAAAGGTACTTAAGAGTATGAGTCCTCTCAATCTCTTTTGTACAAGGCGACCCAGGTGTCCCTCAGGGTCCTTACCATACTCAATGTATACTGCTGATATCCTTTCCCAGCCTGACACAGTTATCCTAGCGCTGATGAAACTGTCCGTCTACGCTTCAATTCCGAGCTTATTATGGCTTACCGAACCTTCCAGATACATGGAGTCTAATTCCCTTGAATCAAGCTCAACACAACAACAACACAAAAATAACCTGCACTTTCTGTCCAATCTGTTATAACCTCATCCTACTTTCTACTGAAAGCATCATGCGCTTCCTTGGGCTCCATAGACAAGCAAATAACCTAGAACCCTTTCACACGTCTCATACCGATTACAACAGATCTATTCTCCCCTTTGACAATAAAATCATCAAGTACAAAATACGGCATAGAACTGTGGGCTTTAACCAAACCTTCCAACCTCCCCAAAAACCAGGCACTACAATTCCGAATTTCTAGATCTATACCTAAATGTTCCATGTATAAAAAAAGTTGCAAAATACAACTACGAATTATTCCACACTGACCTCCAATCCCACTCAAATCCTCATAACAATTTTCCACCCGATTATAAAAGCAATAATCATAATTTACTTGAGACAGTGAGCCCATGGCTTCAGAAAGTGAAAGTGATTACAATTAAGCTATGTTTTAGGAATTCTACTACTGGATAGCTCCTTCACTATCTTATCGTGTTAACGCATATTGCTGTTTTAAAAATGATTATTTGGAGATCGTGAGATGCGGTCTGGTGTGACGTAGGTTTTAGAAAAACATTTTCTTTATCGTGCCAACGTTTCGATCTTTATTGAGATCATCATCAGGGCTCAAAGTGTTTGTTTCATGTGTAGATGTATCATTCTTGTGTATGTGGGCACTCTCAACACGACACACAAAAATGACACATCTACACAGAAAACAAACAATTTGAGCCCCATCTCACGATCTCCAAATAATCATTGGCTAACGGTCACTAAACACCACACATTTCTTTAAAAATAAAATTAAGTATATATATAAATAAATTATAACC
Organism: Cimex lectularius; assembly: GCF_000648675.2. Classification (NCBI taxonomy): domain Eukaryota; kingdom Metazoa; phylum Arthropoda; class Insecta; order Hemiptera; family Cimicidae; genus Cimex; species Cimex lectularius. The sequence continues at coordinate 1,563,168 of NW_019392669.1, forward strand.
TCAGGGGTTCTAAACAAAAAAGCACACGAGTGACCAGAGGAAAAAGACATCAAGAGAAATCGAAATAGTTTTGTATAATATCTCTGCGTCCTGCCATCTGCTAAGTTTCTCGTGATAAATTTCAGAAGTGGAATCTGATAAGTGAAAAGGAATGTAATCCAATCCCAACCCAAACGAGAAGACTGTCTTCTTATGTTACTTCCAACTAAAAGGTTTAGAAATATTGGAGTCGACAAAAAAAACCGAGTTGAATTTTTCAATTTTCCGTTTATTTTTAATGTTATCGATCTAATCCTTCATCATTCATAGATAATTTATTAAAATTCTAGAATTTTTGTTATATTGTACGAGAAATGGAAGTGTACGACTGATGTATCCATACGGTTGCTGGTTCAGTTTGAATATGAGGGAAATATTGAATTAAGTGGTTCAACGCCTTAAGTCGGACACATAGAGCAAACTTTACATGCCGAAGTGTCCGTGGGTCAACCTGGCATGGTCTTATTCTTAATCTGAATGATGATGATGATCCCTGCTTTACGATTCAGATCCTCCGAGGGCCACTCATCAGTTGGTAAGTAATAGCTTCCCTATAGGTCCGACTCACTGACCCTGTCGTTTTCATCATCACCTTAGCCTTCTACCATCTAGGCTTATATGTCGACACCCAGACAACCACCACCATATACCACGAACAAGAGCAAGACGAGATGGTCCGTGTGTCAGGGACAACCATAACCACGATGTTAGAATATTTGAATCAGAGTATTTGGTTATTTTATAAATATGTTTTATCTGACTTCTCTTTATCTTTAAAGGTCGACTATTGTAACATGTTATCAATCCTGGCCTAAATTTTAAGACCGTTGCCCTCAGTCGTACGCGTGGCTATTTATTGAGAAATGTCGGATGTTTCATCCATTTCCTTGATTGATACCGGTCATCGATTGATCATTTATCAATGATGTATACGTCGGAGTGGTAAATGGAAGAAAAATCACCTGTTGCACGTTCGGGGTCTAACGATCACCATGAGATACAATTTATTTCTCCAATCCACTCGATGGGAAATGGTGCGATTTTAAAAAGGGCCATTTATCAAACACGAACCTTCTCAATTGATAAAACAGCACGAAACCGTCACGGGAGTCAATGCGTGTAAGGACGGACCGTATTTAAAAGTGAAATAAGTTGTATAGACCTCCGTTTGAAATTCCGCCCAATCCAAACTCCCCACAATTCTTCAATTAATAATAATATATATAATTAATTTTTTGCCTTGTCCAATCTTTGTCTTAGAAAAATCTTCTTAGGGAAACAGTTTCAGCATGAATACCTTATACCAATGTCTTTAATATCCAAAAAAGTTTTAGAAAATTTAGACTAACAGTGTAGATATCATTACATTGATCCGCTGACTTTTTTTTGGAGAGAGCCTATAACTTTTTTCTTTTGAGTTCTCTCAGGTTATGGACTAAAAAATAAACGGACTTGGGCCACAGTGTTTATTACATTGTCAAGGATAATTATTTTGGAGGGAGGCTGTAACTTATCTTTTAAGTTCTCTCAGTTATGGACTAAAAAAAAGGACGGATTTTGCCAGTGTTCATTACGTTGTCTAGGATAATTTTTTGGAGGGAATCTGTAACATTTATCGTTCATTTTGAGTTCTCTCAGTTATGGACTAAAAAACGGACAAACCTGGCTACAGTGTTTATTACATTGTCGAGGATAATTTTTTTGGAGGGAATCTGTAACTTTTATCCCTTCTTTTGAGTTCTCTCAGTTATGGACTAAAAAACGTACGGACTTGGCTATAGTGTTCATTACTGATTATTTGGAGATCGTGAGATGCGGTCTGGTGTGACGTAGGTTTAGAAAAAGTGTTCATTACATTGTCTAAGATAATTTTTTTGGAAGGAATCTGGACCTTGGCCCTGTTTGTTGACATCGTTACATTGATAGGCTGACTTTTTTTAGGTAGTCTGGAACTTTTATCTTTTCTTTTGAGTTCTCACAGATTATGGACTTTATTGACTTTTTTCGATGTAAATCGACATAATGAGTCGATTGGAAAAGGAATTAGGCTCGTAGAACACGTAGTTTTCGAGAAATCGAAAAAAAATTTATTGACTTTTTTATGTAAATCGACCTGCTGAGTCGATTGGAAAAGGAATTAGGCTCATAGGACACGTAGTTTTCGAGAAAAACGAAAAAAAAATCAAAAAATTTTTTATTGACTTTTTCGAAGTAAATCGACCTGCTTTTCTAGATGGTGTTATATAACAGTGACCTAAAGTGACCTACAAATTTCGGCAGAGGGAGGTGTCAATCTGTGCCTATTCTAACTCTTCTAAGCAGATACTGTAATAGGTAAACGTTTTATTTTTGGAACACTACCTGTATTAAAATTTGCAGATAGTATTAAACCGAGAGGATTATATTGGCTGCTGAGGCAATAATAAAATATTAATACTAACATGCTCACTAACCTGACTGCCAGCAGAGAGAGTTGATTTACCATTTGTACATCCCTCCTGTGAAAAGAAAAAAATTAGTTTAAAACAGAGAATAGTAGACAAGGTACATAAATAAAAGTTATATAAATGAAATTTACCCTCTGAAGGCAACAATCCTCGCTTTAAAACAGCTACGATGACCCGGCTAACTACATATTGTTCAACACTCGCGAAACAACTTAACGCACTGTTTAAATAGCACTTTGTGAAAATGTAAAACAATGATGTAAAAATGGAACAACACACTTGAAAAAAGAAAACTGAAATGTGTAAAGCATACAATAAATTAAATGTAATTTACATACAAAACTTATTTACGAGATAATACAAAAAATTGTATTAATTGTACAGTGACCTAAAGTGACCTACAAATTTCGACAGAAAGAGGTGTCAATCTGTGCCTGCCATCTAGGCTTCTCGCAAAACAGGAGGCCACGAAACCGTTTGTATTAAAGAAGTTCACTACAAAAAATGAAAACTTTATCTAGTTGGGAAAACCCGAACTTTAAATTCTAACCCTTCTAAGAAGGTGCTGTAATAGGTAATAGGTTTTACTTTTGAAACACTACCTGTATTAAAATTTGCAGATAGGACAGATAGTATTAAACAGAGAGGGTTATATTGGCTGCTGGGGCAATAATAAAATATTAATTCTAACATGCTCACTAACCTGACTGCCAGCAGAGAGAGTTGATTTACCATTTGTAAATCCTTCCTGGAAAAAGAAAAAAATTAAGATTAAATGAGAGAATAGTAGACAATTTACATAAATAGATATATAAATGAAATTTACCCTTTGAAGGCAACAATCCTTTCCTTGAAACAGCTACAATGAACCAGCTAACTACACACTGTTCAACACTCACGAAACAACTTAATGCACTAATAGCCCTTTGTGAAAATGTAGGAAAAAGATACAAAAATGGCACAACACCATCTAGAAAAGAAAACACAAGAAATGTATAAAACTTACAATAAATGAAATATAATGTACATTGACAATCAGATTACAGAAAAATTGTATTAGATAATAACTATAACATACAAAAAGGGCAGAATATGATTTCTTGTACTAATACTAAATAGAATCTCCATATAAATAATTTTACAAAATCTTATGTAAGTTTTGATTGAACTTTCAACAGGAATGAACTTTTGGTCAACCAGTAAAATGTACATTTTTAACTGAATTGATACAATAGCAAATGCTACAAACCATACTATATAGTACATGTTATTAATATAAAAAGAACTTATTTCAAAATGAAATAAAAAAACTTTAACTTTATATTGTCAAATTCTTTGGTTGTAGGTGCAAAAATCGGTTCTGATGATGATTTTAGTGAAAAGAGCAATGTAATTGAAATAAACAGCTCCAATTATAATTCTTTTTGTTAATAATCATTGAAATGATTTCTTAAAATTGAAAAGGTTGACAGAAGTATAGTTGGGGTGCATATTATAGTGCGCCTTTAAAAGCTATTGTATCCTCCATTCTGTGCTTAAAGCCCACTGGTAAGTCTTAATTCATCAAGGAACTTTTAGGTTCAAATTCGGTATCATTAACAAATTGCAGAGGAATAAAAATTAACTATTCACTGGTACTACAATCTCCTGTACTTTTTAATTGGATATTCAACAGAAATGTTAATTTCTTTTTTAAATCTTGTAATTCAACCATAAATGATGAGGTATGAGTAGAAAAAAGTGTCAAATATCCTATGTCATACCCTCACTTACTTTGCTTCTTGAATTTCAGATACCGAAAGGATGCCCTCCATTCAATAACATCATGGATTTATTTATTGGACAATGTAAATCAATTTTAGTGGAAAGAGCAAAGTGATTGAAATAAACAGCTCCAATTATAATTGTTTTTGATAATAATCATTGAAATAATTGTAAATATTGTCTATATTAGAATAATCTATCATGTAATAAATTCTGTCCCTCCTTTTTCAACATGTTTCAAACATCTTCAATAAACAACTAGGGCTCTGATTCTTTTGTGATTTGTCGATATATCTGCTGTGTTTATAAACCAACAGTCTGTCATCATTTCTTTTCATTTATACCTATGGAAAGTTGGATAAACCAATAGGCAAAGTGTCATCTTCATTAGTTTTTCCATGCCAGGAATTCTGTAGGTGAAGTTTTACATTCACTCAAGAGAACCGAGATTTTCTTTTTAAATCAAACTAGTTAAAGGATAAGCTATAGTGAAATTGGGGAAGGGAAGATCTGGGGTAAACTTTCCATGCCGGACATAGCACAGAATCTGTCAACCCTGTTTGGCCTATTCTTAGAAACGTGAGTACGATACCTCTTCACCTATTCAGATCATCCTAGAGCCCCCTCCCTAGCTAATCGATACTCTATTTCAATTAAATCATCTTTTAACACATTTTCAGAATCTAGGGACTGGATTGTAAGGTTAATTCTGAAAATTACGACCCTGTTTTTCTTCCATTAATTCTAAATTTTACTCTGTACTTTGTGACGCCTAAATTTTTATGCCTTACATATGAAATAGAGTATCTGTCTGTCAACCTCAGATGGCCTACTCTTAGTCAAGTGGGAATATTCACTCTTCACCTATTTATATCTGCCAACTTGATACATTTGTGCTTCTGTGCCGTGCTAGTCCACCAATTTCAATTTAATAATGTTTTTAACACATCGATGGAAGGCCAGATTGTGATGGTCAGTTCTGAAAATTGGGATGGCCCTGCCTTAGCCAGTGAGTAAACACAGTATTAATAAATCGATCAATAAATTAGAACTGCCATAAACACTAATTTTATTTTTTAATCCATATATGTTTAGCAGTCATAATTGAGCTAGCCCTTACATTGTCAAATGTTCAACAAAGTGACACACAATGTAGCATCGCATCACCCCTATATTTCATTAAATTTTTGTTGAAAGTTTAATTGTAAATTGGGAATTGTATGACCACCATGTCCCCAATAGCTATTGCATCAATTATTAAGATTAGATGATGTCACTGTTACAAGAAAACGAAAAAGAAAACTCAGAATTTGGGTAATGGAATGGCAACAGAAAAGGGCGACCCTTAGCCATGATAGCCTAATTCAAGAACAACAGTTATCATCCCCCCTTGATTTCAAAAATTATTTGAGGATGGATTCTAATACTTGTGCAGAACTTTGGTAACTGGTATTTCCACATATGGATAAACAAGACACACAATTAAGAGATTCCATCAAGAATACCAGTCAATAATGGAAAATAATGTGCAATATGCACCTACACAACCCAAACAGTACAAAAGATTTCAAACATTTTTGAAACTAGTCAATCATTTGTGCAATGCATCAAACACTGCCATTCATTGGCAAATTATTGCACAACAGCATAAGCTGCGCAATTTGTTTGAAAATGTCCCTGCCTTAACCGGTGAGTAAACCCAGTATTAATAAATCGATCAATAAATTAGAACTGCCATAAACACAAATTTTATTTTTTAATCCATATATGTTTAGCAGTCATAATTGACCATTATGACCCACAACCTTCAGCTCAGTACACCACTGCTCTAACCACCTGAGCTATTGTGACTTCATGAGTCGATATTTCAAGTGGTTAGAGCAGCACAGTATTGAATTGAAGTGTGTGGTGATTAGTGACCATTAATCAATAATTACAATTTCTGAAACCTACATCACACCAGACCGCATATCACGATTTCTGAATAATTATTGTATTGAAGGTTGTGTTCTAACCCAACTTGCTCTCGACACTACACACACCATCCCTTCTCTAACCACTTGATCTATCAAGACTTATTTGCCAATAGCTCAAGAGGTTAAGGCAGCGGCGTATTGAGCCGAAGGATGCGGGTTCGAAACTCACACTTAACACTAACTTTTTCATCTCACCAAGGCCTTAGATGAAACGCCTAATTAATTGAACATTTTTAGTGTTGCGAGCAAGATTTGAACCAATGACCATTGGTCTATAAAAAGTATAATTAATTGAAATAATCTCATTATTTATTGATAATCATAAAACCGACTTGCTCCTCTTGAAAAAATATTGGATTTGTTGGTAATCGAAAATGAAATTTTATCGAAGTCATCAGGCGATCCGGAGAGGTTGAACCGACTCGCTGTGTTGTAATAATACATCCAACAAATCAATTGATGATTGATAAATTATTTCATTAACGACTTTTCTTTGAATTCAACGTAAAAGCAACTTTTATTAATGAAAATAATAATAATATTCCGAAATAAAAGCTCACCGTGAAAAAGAACAGCCTCGACCGTCAATTGTAGCCTGAATCGTCCATGGAAATGGCGGGAAACGGCCGGTGATTCAAGGACACTTCCAAGTAAATAAAAAATATTACATTCTTTTCTTCTTTCTTCTAAAAATAATAGCACAAAAATTTACGGAATGTTCAAGAATTAATTATTTATTTTTAAACTCAAATCATTATTCAAATTATAAACGGAGAATCATCAGATCACTGCCAGCTTGAACAAGTATCTTCCAAAAGTACTGAAGTATAATTATTATTTTTTTTAAATCGGGCTTAATTTTAAACAAGTAGTTACAATATTCGGTTGATATTATTTTAAAACATTTTTAAATATTTAAATTAAATTGTGAGAAAATTGTATAATTAATTATCAGTTGGTGAGGGGACTGGGAACTAATATTCCCGCCATTCGCCCTCTTTGTCTCGTGGCGGCCACCGGTTCGACATCACGCCAAAAGGTATTTATCATTTTTGACATTTATTAGTTTAAAAAGTCTAGGTCTTTCTTTTTTCAAAATGAATTCCATTGCAAACAGTCAATTGACCAGTTTTCAATTATTATATAATATGGATATTGATTTATTTTGGATTATGGATCAAAAGCCTTTCAGTTACTAGCTCTTCAAGTCGGCTCAAATGGTTAAGATGTTAAAATTTCATTTAAACCCTCAATAATTGTCTTTTCTCTTTATTTATAAAAAGAAATTTATTAGATTTTATTTGTGTAGTATTTAGTGACCGTTAATTAATGATCATTTAGAGATCGTAAGATGCGCTCTGCACGATAAAGAAAATGTTTTTGAATTTTGAATTAGCTAGTTGTTTAAACAATGTCAATCGAAATCGCATTGGTCTGATGGAACTGAAAGTAGGATTCGTGTACGAAATTCAACCATTCGATCAGATTCCTACAAAATATGGAACTGTGGTAATTGTGAACACTCGTTATATCATACCTACTCTGGTGATCGATGAAACACCATCAGTAGTATTTCTACCAGATTTTTTTTTTTTTTTTTGCTTTGTCGGCCAAGCACTCACCATACCAACCTTGAAATGTGACATTGGATGCATGATTATAAAAATTCCAAGACTCTTGCAATTTTGACTTCTCTTACAATTTAATTGATTTGTAAACTTTTACATGTGCAGTTTGAATAATTCAATTTAGAATAATTAATTGATGACTTAAAGGGCTCTTGATCTTCAAGTTATCTTAAATATAACTATCTAGTTATCTTTATCTTTTATAACTAAATGAGGTCTGAGTATTCGTTCATTTGATGTGGATAGAATGTCATCCTACTTCTTAAATAATATTACAACAATAAAATCTAATGATTAGTTAGAGATAGTGAGATGCGGTCTGGTGTGATGTAGGTTTAGAAAAACATTTTCTTAATAGAAATGATGAATGATAGAGTGAGTGCGATGTTCAATCCTTTTTTTAAAAAAAAGGTAGTTCCTACTCACAGTAAGTAAAAAAACATTTTCTTTATCGTGCAGAGCGCATCTTACGATCTCTAAATGATCATTAATTAACATTAATTAAGTTAGGCCACGCCCCCTTTGTCTTTGAATTGGGACAACGAAAGCAACGGATAGGGATTAGGTTCCGAGTAGAAATTCTTTTGAAAATTTGAATACATATAATAAAGTATACCGTATTGATTATTTGTGAAATTTACGTTTAAATCGTCGTACGGATACGACTTGGAATTTAGGAAGAGTTTTACATTTGTCAAACAGCAATGGTCAAATTTGCTCGAATCCGCGTTCACGAAATTTTTCCTTTTCGTCTGAAAAGCCAAAATGACAAATCGAGGTTTTTCCATTTGAGTCGACGTTTTGACTGTCCTCAACTGTCTCTGGGCCGTCGGTAGTAGAGGATAATCGTGCAATGCCCAGGTCCTAAACGGAACCGATATTGCCTTTTCTTTTTTCAACTGTTTCAACATAACCAGCCTTTGATATTCGTTTAGATAGACATAGGGAATTTTCCAGCAAAGATTTGACAATTCGATTTTGGCCGTTTCCACTGGATCCGAGGTAGAGATGTAGCAATTGTCGTCCTGTCTAGATCGTATGAGTATCAACTCTTGTTTTAAATTGATAATTATCTTTTGAAAATCCTCTGCGAAATCGAGCAATAGCTGTAAAGGAATGCACGCGTTGAAATGTCCTTCCGCAGAAACCATATTTAATGTTTTATTTTCTGGGGAAATCCATCCGGAATCGATTGGGGCTACCGTGTATATTATATATATACATATACATATATATAAAACCTGAACCGGATAAAGAATAAATTTAAAAAGCTAACTAAATTAATTTTAACAAACTTGGGCGCCAGGCATAAGTCAAAGAAATGAGAAAGAGAAAAGGACTCACTTTAGTTTAAGTCATAAAAGATAAGATTAGTGCTCACGACCAGTCAGCGCGTAGGCGAGGTAAGGTTCGCGTATCAGCAAGAAAAATAGTTACAAAAGGAAAATAGAAAATAACAAAATAAGGTAATAAGGCAAGGTAAATTAACAAAACAGTACAACTCACGAGATAATCGGTAGCGCCCAACCATCTCTTAATACCAATTAATTTGTTCCTATTAATATAATATATAAATATGTAATATAATGTCTAAATACATCCAGTGATATCAAATATTTAGTTGTCATTTAATTTATACATATGTTCCTATCTAGCAATAGCAATTAGTATAATCAAAATAATGTTTTATAACACTTTCTATTATCCCCTGGGCAACGCTGGGTCATAAAACTAGTATTATTATAGATATTTATGGGGTACGAGTCTATCCAGGCATTTAACCCCTCAGGTCTTGGTCACCCACCCTGCATAATGTATAAGTATTATTATAGAAATAGGGATTATATATTGATAGAAAATTCAAATCGGCAGACAGAGGCAGGGAAGGAATTTCAGATTTTTTTTAGGGCGGGTTTGGGTGTTCGACAGGCTTGTAGCCTGAGTCTATTATTGTTTGCACTCTTCCTGGATGATCTCCCTAATTATTGGAATATGAAATTCACTGTGGAAAGACCATAATAAAGATTCTATTATACACCGACGATGATGTAATGGGGGCATACTGTGACAACTGGAATCTTTCAGTAAATCTCAGCAAGTCCAAAATGATTGTTTTCAGAAGAGGTGGCATACGTGCTGACCATGAATGGAATTTCAAAGCGGAGCTCATCGAAATAATAAATAAATATAAATATCTTGGCATAATTTTCACTCCCCCCCCCTTAACCTTAATTTCAAAAGAAAAATCCAAACATCTAAATTTGCTGTGAATTCTATATGGCAGAACTCATATCACACAATGTCATACCTTTCAACAATAAATTCAAACTATTTTTAACTGTGTGTCGCTCTGTAGTATCTCATGCTGGTCAGGCGTGGGGCTACAGACGGTATGATATAATGCACGCCCTTCAACATTGTTTTGTTCGAAAAGTTTATCGTCTACCGCCGTACACCCCTTGCTACATGATTTATCTGGAATCCTCGATAGACCTCATCTTTTTAACGCTTCATATTTCCTATCTGCACAGGGTCCTAAATATTTGCAATCACCGGGTACCTAAAATAACAGCAGTAGAAATTATTAACCACAAAACATCATGGTTTTCCGCCTGGAGGGATATGATGCAGCATTTAACCCAAACATTGAATTTACACGAGATAATGTCGAAGATTGGCCAGTTTTGCTTATAAAACTCACACAATGTATCAAGACCGTTCACATTGATAAATGTCTAGCACAGGCCCATAAGTCATCCAGATTCCTATTGTATAAGGAACTTGTGCTTGATGGAAACTTATTAAATATGTCTGAGAGTGCCAGAATTTCCTCTGTCCTGTTTGCTTGCTGGTTTTAAAAATTAGATGTAAGTTGCTTCCTCTCAACTATAATCCAACAAGAAATAACTACCTCAACTTGTGTTCCCTTTGCAGAGAAGACACCTTCCATTTCTTAACAGAATGTCCGATTCTAGCAGAATTCAGTTTGATACAATTACGTCTGTCCTCATTAACAAAAGAATAAACAATCGTCTCATTAAATAATTTTCAGTGTTTCAACTTATTAAACTTTGTTAAAGAAGCCTGGAATTACAGGAAAGAATTGATTCCATATTTTAACTATTAAAGATGTTTTTATTTCACTTAAAATTATATTTAACTGGTCTGTCTTTTTCTTTCCTACAGTTACTAATGAGATTCCCTGCACAAAATGTTAGAATATGTAAATAAGTTTAGTAATAATAAGTTTCATGTGATATTAAAAAATAATAAAAATAATAATAAAAAACTTTTTGCCCGTTTTTCCGGCAGATGGGTGTCAACCATAGCCATAGTGTGCTTTTATTTATTTTTATAACTTTTTTGTAACTCATATCATTGGATACAGTACATTTTCATTTTATTTCTTGACTAAATACATCCAGGGATATCAAACATTTAGTTGTCATTTAATTGATAGATATGTTCCTATCTAGCTATAGCAATTTGTATAATCAAAATAATGTGTTATAACATTTTCTATTATGTGTGGTGATTAGTGACCTTTAGTCCATAATTATTCAGAAATCGTGAGATGCGGTCTGGTGTGATGTAGGTTTCAGAAAAACATTTTCTTTATCGTGCCAACGTTTCGATCTTTATTGAGATCATCTTCAAGGCCTGGGATTTACAAACATTGTTTACATTTAACAAATATATGTAGAATGTGGAAGAAAGTGAATCTATACAATGCAAAAAAATACATTTTTATATTCGATCAAAGTGTTTGGTTTCTGCGTAAGTGTGCCATTCTTGCGTGTCCTGTTGAGAGTGCCAGTGAGATATTGCTGTTTTATGTTTATATATGTTGGATTTTGAAGGGGTGGGGAAGGAAGTCGGTATAGAAAGACATTTTTTGTATAAGGAGTCTTTGAGGTGAAAAGAGCCGACGAAGGGAAAATACGCTGGTAACAGTTCGGCCAGATTATCCTTTCAGGATTATATAGACGGGGATAAATAGGAACAGGAAAGCTAAATTGTTGAAAAATTAGACTATGTAAAAATGTTTGATGTGTGGAATGTGATGAATGTTTTATATGTTATATTATACGTTTTGTGTAATGTGATGATACATGTATGTTATCGATATTGAATTTAATTAATGAATGATATTGGCGTAGCTGCGACTGAGTTTACATGTGTCTGTTCTGTAATTGATGCTGTGTTTATCTCGGTTGATGTAAATCATTTCTAAAAAGTTACGTTTATGTTTGTTTTGTTCTCTGTGTAATATTTTTGTATTGTTGAAGTCGAAATTTGTTTGTGTTCAAAATGGTGGGTAGCGAGTGCTATAGGATTTTCCTTGTTTTTTTTTTTTTTTTTTTTTTTTTTGCAATCATAGATATGCTGCTTTACTCTCTTATCGAGATATTGGGATAAGACCGATGTAAGTTGCTGGATAGTTTAAACAATTTATTTTGTAGATTACGTCAGATTTATTTGTTATTGGTGTGGGATTTTGGAAAAAAGTGTTTGAATTGTTTTATAATTTTTGAAAGCTATTTTAAAGTTATCGGACGAGAGAAATGTGTTTAATTTATGTGATAGGCCGTGAATGAATGGCATGAAAATGTATGTTGGTTTGTTTATATTTGATAGATTTGTTGTAGTATTATTAGTACTAGTGGATGATGTTAGTGTTGTGTTGTAGTTATTGATTATTCTGTTGATTACGTGTTTAGGGTAGTGATTGTTATGGAGGATCTGTTTGTATATCTTTATGTTCTTGTGGTGAAATGATTCATGGCGTAGGGTAATAATTCTGTGAAGTAACCCTTTGGCCGTATTTATTATTGTATGAAGAGGATGGTGAGATGTAAAGTTGAGGTAGCGATCTGTGTTTCTTGGTTTTTGATACCAATCTGTGATTAATGTGCCATCTGGTAGTTTTATTACGAGTGTATCTGAAAATGGTATTTTTTGTTGTTTTCGATTTCATGTGTAATTGTAGGCGTGGGTGAAAGCTATTAAATGTATCTAATGTAGTTTGAATTTGATCTGTGGGAACTGCTGTCAATATATCATCTACGTATTTAGTGAGGAAGGGAAATGTGAAAGGAAGTTGTGGTATGACTGTGTTTAATAGATGTGTCATAATTATGTCTGCAAGTATTGGGCCTAGGTTGCTACCCATGGCTATGCCAAATAATATCCGTTGATACAACAGTGTCGAACCATTGTTATGAACGTGTTCTTTGATAGACTTGTGTGTGGTGTCATGTTGGGCTATTTATCTTTAATAATGTTCAGTTTCTATTTCATATTATCCTTCTGGGCAACGCCGGATCATGAAAACTAGTATTATTATAGAAATAGGGATTATATCTTGATAGAGATAATCCTGTTCACCAATTTGTGGATGAATGACGTCATCAAATGCTTTTCACGCCCATATTAGACGAACATATAACAAAAAAACAAATGATCTAATTGAAGCCAAAATTGAAAATCAATCGTTTTAGCTTTTCAAAATCCAAAAATTCAAAGAGCGACCCGCCCGAAAAGAAACAAAAACGGAGGAGAGCGGTCCAAAATGTTATTTTCAAATTGATGCATATTTCAAAGTCTTGCCGGTGGCGGAGCAGTGAGAGAGAAAAAAAACCCTCTTGGAACGTTTCCCTTCCACCACATGTTGTACGGAGATCTGGGTAGAGAATTTTATCACAATCACCATGGCATGTCATTTCGTCTCGAGCACGGTCCCATGCCGGGGTTTTCTCAACTTCAACCGGACTTGAAAAAATGATAGTACGAACAAAATCGACTGGTTCGAGAGGCCAAAAGAAAGAAATTCTGTAAATCTAGGAATTGCGCTTTTTAATTTATACTCTTTTTGACTGTGCATCTCCACAACTGGAAGCATGGTGAGGAACCTTTTCGTTCACTTTTACACCTACCACTAATATTCAGCATGTTATTAATAATATTACAAATATAAAATAGGAACGTATTTTTTACAAAGAGATTAACGAAAATAGTCAAAAATTAATTTTAAAAGTTCAGAATTATCACCAGACTACCATTGTAAGGGTGATTGTAAATTCCACTGGTTAGTAGGGGGTTTTGTAAATTTCACCGGTCACCTAGCATGTAGATGAAGGTTGGATGGAAATTCCACTGCTTTTCAATTCATTACAAAATACATATAGGTACATATTGTGTTTTTATAAACACTTGACGAAAAGAAAATTCACTAGGTAGTATCATTTTGTAGGGCGGTAGTGCCAAGAAACTCGTGTGACAATCAAGAGGGATGATGTGACTAGTTTTGAACATCAAAACTTGTTCTTGTAAAAAAATACTTGCCTCTTCCTTGCTGTAGAATTTGAGAACTTTGCAGTATTTCCACTAATGTTAATTGGATGTACATTATTCTTTGGATATCCAACAGCCCCGCAGCAAACATATGGATATTAGGATGATGCAAGGAGTGTTTACTTCGTACGAGCTCATATGTTTCACACTGGTTAGAAGGCAAAGTAGTAAGAAGTATTCACTAGTTGACCAATTAATATCTTTCAATTAATTAAGGTTTTTAGTTGAGATAAAAAAGTCAGTGTCACGAGCGGGATTCGAACCCATGACCTTCAGCTAGATACGCCCCTGCTCTACCACTTGAGCTATCGTGGCTTCGATCCACTCGGACACTAACTTCCTATCTCAACCGCACCTTTTGAATTTCCCTCCTTTTTGCCATTTTTCAAATGTTTAATTTGATGTAATTTGATTCTCGGCAACAAATGAAAATTCAAAAGGTGCGGTTAAATGAAGTGTACTTTCACTAAGTTGTGAAGTTAGTGTCCGAGTGGATCGAGGTCACGATAGCTCAAGTGGTAGAGCAGCGGCATATCTAGCCGAAGATCGTGGGTTCGAATCCCGCTCGTGACACTGACTTTTTTATCTCAACTAACAACCTTAATTAATTGAAAGGTAGTAAAAAGTTTTCTCCATGTGTTGTACAAATTTCTTTTGGCACATTTCTAGTCGTACGGAAGAAGGGTACTGTTTGGATCTACTTCGCTCAGAACACTTGTCAATACCGTACTGAGGAGCTGGCATAGGTCTTCAGTTGCTTTCCTTTTACAACGTACACTATGTTGCTGTTGGGAGATTTCCCTATCAGAGCATTCTTCGTGTTGGTGAGACAAGTTTTGCACCTTACAGTATGATTTTCTGATCCAACTGTTTTTAACCATGCTGAAGATGTACACAATCAGCGGTTTGCCGCGTTCACTCGTAATATTAGCTACACCGGTCGACATGATATCTAAGCGAGAACTGATTTAGGAGATAGAAAAGGCCTCGATTGAATGAGTCACAATTGTTTACTTGTTTAGAGGCACTGGTGGTATTTTTCACTACCATATCTGTTTACCACCGCATGGCACTGGTGGAGAACACATCCCATTAGATGGATTAGACGATAAACTGGTGGAATTGGTGATCAGCCCATTGTACTCCTTACATTTAAACAAAAAGTTCTCCACCCATTACCTAATCATTGAGCGTTTCTCCTTATCACTAACCCTTTTCTTTTGTGGTTCAAGGAAAATAAATTTGGAAACATTCAAAACTTATGTCTACTACTTTTTTGACAGCGGAGTTGCCAGTAGTACAAAGAGCCCTCCAGATACTTTCCACCCCCTAGGATAGGGATCGGGATAAAAGAGGCAGCCACAAGGCCTACTGCACCTCAACCTAAATAGATCTATTGTGCTGTGCTCCCCTGTTATTTATAAATATCTGGCCAACTTCAGGTATAATCAACCTCCTAGCCCTGCCAACGGCTCCTTGGGTGCCACAGTAGACGGAATGCGACAGAAGTTTCCACATCGAAAAATCCGCCCAACCCGAACAAGCCACGTATACAGCGGACATGACCGGAATGACTACAATGACTGTCTAGTTATTCAGTTGATAACGTGACTCACTTGATCATGTATAGTACAATGAAACTACTTTTCGTTTTGTGCATTACAAGGCAATGGAGAAGTAGAAGAAGAGAGAAAATTGGATTTATCCATTGAATATGAAAAGGATAACACTTGGTCAGTTCTACTGTCTGTATGGCTAATTTTGATGCAATCCTGTCATATTCTTCTAATACTGTGGGATGACTATAGCTTTTTTTAATGAGCATAATTAAACTTTTACTATATTCCTAATTTTTGACTTGCCTCACAAGAGGCATGAAACAACCACAGTTTATAATGTAGAATGAAGAAAATTTTTTGCTTGGGTGTTACTTCATTATTATTATTTTTTTTAAAACCAATTATTGTACCTTTTATATCATTGCATTGATAGAGAGAACACGTTAATAGTTTTTTCTTTTGCTTACAGTACAGAAGATTGGCCTGCTGGAGAGGCTTGAACCCCAGAGCGTACCAAAGGACGAGATACATCCGTCAGACCGTTGTCGGGCACACTGTGGTATGCGCTTATCATACTAATTAATGCCGATTTATAAATAACTTTGTTGTACTTCAAGTGTTGTAGGAACACCAGCGATGGGAGGAGGCCGGGATTCTTCTCGAAACTCATCGAGGATGTCAAACAGGAAATGGCGAAGAACAAGGAGATGAAGGAGAGCCTGAAGAAGTTCAGGGAAGAGGCACAAAAATTGGAACAGTCTGATGCTTTGCAAAAAGCAAGGTAAAAAAATCTTTAATAAAAAAAATTACGTCGATTAATTTATTTTTCCTAAATAATTAGGATGAAGTTTCATGCAGTTGAATCTGAAGCATCAAAAAGTAGTGAAGTACTTAAAGAAAAGCTTGACACTTTAAAAGGCAAAGTCTCTGATGTTTTGGAAGAAGCTGGAAAATCTGAAATAGCGAAAAAAGCCGGTAATTATTTGAAAATACGAAATTCAAAGGAATAAACGGGGTTTATTTATTTTTTATTTTTAGGTCAGATAGGAGCGGAGATTGGTAAGACTGCAAGGGGAGCGGCTGAGTCCCTGTCAGAAAGGGGACAGCAAATCGGAAAGACGGGTGCTTTTCAGAAGATAAGTGAAACTGCCGCAGCAGTGAAGAAGGAATTAGACCAAGGGGGCATGCAGGCTCATGTCTACCAATCACCTATGAAGTTGAGAAGAAGAGTCGAGACAGTCGTAGATCCAAAGGTGATGAAACCCGACACAGAGAGCCTGGGAATAGAAGTTCACAAAGACTCCAAGTTCTACCAAAGTTGGCAGCAGTTCAAAGAGAACAATCCTTACATTAATAAAGTCCTTGATTGGAAAATCAAGTATGACGAGAGTGATAATCCCGTCATCAGAGCATCCAGAGTCCTAACCGAAAAGGTCTCTGATATAATGGGTGGTTTATTCCAAAAAACAGAACTTTCAGAAACGCTGACGGAAATTTGCAAGTTGGACCCAAATTTCGATAAAGTCCAGTTTCTCAGGGACTGCGAGAAAGACATTATTCCAAACATACTGGAAGCAATGATACAAGGCAACTTGGAAATTTTGAAAGACTGGTGCCATGAAGGGCCGTACAATGTTCTCTCTACGCCTATCAAACAAGCTCAATCCCTCAAATACAGATTTTGCTCTAAGATTTTAGATATAGATAACGTCGATCTCGTAATGGGAAAGGTGATGGACCAAGGGCCCGTTCTTGTTATTAACTTCACATCCCAGCAGATCCTCTGTTTACAAGATCAGAAAGGCAACGTCGTGGAAGGTGACCCGAATAAAGTGCTCAGAGTAAATTATGTTTGGGTCTTGTGTAGGGATCCGTCAGAACTCAATCCTCGGGCCGCTTGGAGGCTTTTAGACTTATCTGCAAGCAGTAATGAACAGCTGTTGTGATTAAATCATAAACGGTCTCATAGTTTTGTTTTTCTATTAGATTACCTACTGATCTGTACAAAAGTACGTTTTTTTTGTAAATATTAAAAATTTAATGTATATAATATTTAAATGATAGTCTCTTGTTTTTGTTTTTTTGAGGCATATTTCTTATCAATTTGTTTATTTTTTTATAGTAAAACTGTTAGAAACCTTAACATATGGTGATTACATGGCAAGAGAACCAGTCGTACCCATAGAAAATTCATGTGTATTGGCCATCATCTCAGGCAATTACTTATTTTTAATTCATTTCTAAAAGACAAATATAAAAAGTGTACATATATGAAAGTTTTGCCGTTGTAGATATTAAACAATAACACTTCACTCGCATAAATATATTTTATAACCGCTTATCGCCATAGTTTTTATCTTTACTTTTCAACTTGCTATGTGATAAAAGAATGAAAGGGGAAATTTTTATTTTTGTACATTTTTTCTTGCATTGATTCGATGTGGATTTTTTTTTACCCTTACTAAATTGTTTTCATATCCCTCATTAATAGTTGTTCCTTGTTAATTGTATGCTTTTGCCAGAATTTAACCAATTAAAAATATCTTCTGTAGTTTTTCCTAATTCGAGTTTTAGGGATTTTCACTTAAAAGTTCTGCCTATTGTATCAAAACTTTTCTAATCGTTTTTCTGGAAGATTTAAATTTCTTTAATAAAGTACAGAATTCTTCTCAAGGGTATCTAGGTTTACATTGTTCAAGATAGAAATGAAGTTGAGGTGAGTAGTTAGATTCACTTTTTTGTAAATACTGGTTCTACTCACAGATTTGATGTTTACAATCCAGATTTCAAGCATTAAATGCTCATCATCAGTTGAGTTACATCTCGACATGAATTGTAAGAGTTGCTCAAGATTGGCTTCGCTAGGTATTAGGTACTATAACCTTTTCCTAGTTATATTACAGAAAATATGCTTTGTTGTCTCTGGCTCTTCTAGTCATAAGTCAATGTTGGCCATCTATCAATAGTCCCACATTTTAAAGTTGACAGACCTACCTTTTTTAGTTATAAACAATGGTAGCAACAAATAAGAGCCACAAGACCCTATTGTCCTTTAGGATTCTGGCAGTGGCTGAAAGGCTGATAACAAAAATTAACCTGTTTATTTGGTTGGTTAAATAATCCAACTAAATTGCAATAATAATAGACATCTGTAAATTGGATTTTTTAAACAAATAAAGTTTTAAACAATTTTTAAAAATTAGTTTTAGCCTGAATATTTTGGATTTGGTTATAATTTTATTTTTGTTTTTATCCTGGATTTCTCTTGTTTTCTAACAAACCTTGTGAACAAATACTAGGCGGCTACCAATCTCAAATAACAGAGGTTTCTACTGGCATTCCCCAAGGGTTTCATCCTTCTCCACTCTTCTATAAAACAGATCTTGACTGACTGACAGACAAAACTGCTGGATATAAAATTTCGACTGTATTTCTATAATGACACGGATAGCTGCTAAGAAAGGATTTTACCATGCTATATTAGAAAAAACATACGAGCACTGCATCACATTAGAAAGGTACATTAAAACTGAGCCCTGCTTAGATGAAGTCTCGGTTAAAAGATAGTATTTAATATTTTCATCAATGACCTTCCTTCTATTCTGAAATATTTAACTCCTTTTGTCTTTCTTGATGACTTAAAAACTTTCATCTCCATTACCTCTAAAGATGACCATTTACTTCTTCAAGCTGATTTGAATGCTCTTTATTAGTCTTTAAAGAACCACATGTTTCTTAATTCTCTAGTTTTCGTGGTCTGCTTGACCAATTAATTAGGGTTTTTAGTTTAGATAAAAAATCAGTGTCAACCCACGACTTTCGGCTAGATACGCCGCTACTCTACCACTTGAGCTATCGTGACTTCGATCCACTTGGACACTAACTTCCCATCTCAACCCCACCTTTTGAATTTTCCCTCCTTTCAAAAACTAGAGAATTTAATAAGTTAAATAAAGTATGTCTTCACTAAAACTCTCCATGGCCATTTCATTTGTCGCCGAGAAACAAATTGATTACACGACATTTGAAAAATGGCAAAAAGGAGGGAAAATTCAAAAGGTGGGGATGAGTTGGGAGGTTAGTGTCCAAGTGGATTAAAGTCCCGATAGCTCAAGTGGTAGAGCAGCGGCGTATCTAGCCGAAAGTCGTGGGTTCGAATCCCGCTCGTGACACTCACTTTTTTATTAAAACTAAAAACCTTAATTAATGTAATTGTACTAACTTAACTAATGTAATATTGATAAATCCTATTCTATGATCTTTTACTGGACTAAAACTAGTTATATCAGAATTTAATTTATTCATAATATTGCTCATTCTTTTAAAACTACTTCTAAAGAACTTGGTGTTATTTTTGACCACAAATTACAATATTAAATCCTATAGTTTAAAAATGCTGGGTTTCTTATCCCGTTACACTTCTGATCTCAACCCAAATGCCTTGATCATTCTTCATTTCATCGCTTGTAAGATCAGTGCTTGATCACTGTTCTCCTGTATGGAAACCTAGGGGGTATAACTGCAAAATATATTAACTTCAATCGGTACTATTTACATTTCTCAGAATTCTTGCCTATAAAATACGAGTAACTATTACTAACCATAGACAATTTGAACAGTACATTAATTTACTTCCTCTAGCGGCATGTGGACTTTGCCCTGATTTACACTTTTCAGAATAATCAACTACTATATTGAGTCCTTTTTTTACTTAGTCAAATTAACTTTTCTGTACCGAGTCATTTGGCCGGGCATAATAGTCTTTTTCATATTTCCTATCGTTGTACTAACTATAGTAAAAATACTCCTATTGAAGGAATGATGCGTTTCCAAATTTTACTATTTTTAATTATTTTCTTTTTCTTCTTCATTCTGCAGTCAAGTGTGTATACAAATTATTTAACCTTGCACTTCTGTATGTGTATGTTATGAATATGTATATATTTCCATATTTAATTTTATATTACTTTCAATTAAATTTTTTACTGAATATAATTAAACTAATTATGCACAAAATATTATTATTTTTACTTACTTATCAACATATTTTTATGTTTTAAAAAAAATATTATTTATATAATATTTTTAAAATATGTTATACTATTTTACGATGACATTTGGAATAATGAATTTGGAAATTTACGAGAACAATGATAAATGTGATCTTTTTAGGTATATATATATGAAACATTTTTTTTCCCCCGGGGGCTTCCAACAATAAAGTCATTTACTTACAAATAAATACATGACACAATAAGACACAACACAGATACACTTATTTACACAGATATTCACGTTTTATACACTACAAGTGAGGAAACACCCCCGTTTCTCTTAAAAAGCGGAATAGGGGATCCAACATCTGACTTGCTCGCCCGAGTACCGTTGTTATGTCGGGGTTCATGCCTACTCGCTCCCTGTAGGGGGCCAAGGCACTGCACTCTTCGACAAGATGGGATACCGGGATACTGAGCAACCTTTCTCTACAAGGAGGACACCTGCGCGGGTTTTGACCCAGAAGCAGATGTCTGTGTGTCAGATGAGTATGGCCAATCCTCAACCGAGTTAGGACGATCCTTTCATTTTGTTTCAGATTCTCATGGGGCCATCGTTCAGTCGTGCCCTTAACTCGCAGGAGCTTCTTGGACGACCCGGCCCACTGACGCTGCCAACACTTTCTCACAGCATTCTTTACTGCTCGCATACTCGCATAGCGTCACTGGGCCAGATTGCGGTAGCTTGGTCTGGAGGGCGAGACTTCCCAGCTTTCGCTGCCTCGTCTGCACGTTTGTTGCCCTCCAGCCTGACGTGTCCGGGTACCCAGACTACTACCGTTTTTCCCAGGCGCTCCAGCTCAGCATATCTTTCTAAAAGGAATATGACAAGAGGGTCCGAGGAGAATCTAAAGCTATTTTGTTATTTTCAATATTGTTTAGTAATTTTTTTCTTTGTTTCTTATTTTTGGTTTTATATTGATATATTTTTTATATTTAAACTTATAAACATTTTATATTTCTACATTGAAACATTTTTTTGTAAATTGAATTACTTCCGTACAATATATTGTAGTTGAAATGTTGAATGCTAGGGCAAAAGCACATATTGTATTTTAATTCACTAGTTTTCGTGATCCGCTTGACCAATTAGTATTTTTAATTTAGTTGAGATAAGAAAGTCAGTGTCAGAGCAGGATTCGAACCCACGATCTTCGCCTAGATACGCCGCAGGCCGCTGATCTACCACTTGAGCTATCGTGGCTTCGATCCACTCGGACACTACTTCCCATCTCAACACCACTTTTTGAATTTTCCCTCCTTTTTGCCATTTTTCAAATGTGTAATCTATTTGATTTTCGGCGACAAATGAAATGGCCACGGAGAGCTTTAGTGAAGATATACTTCATTTTAACTTATTAAATTCACTAGTTTTCCTGGTCCGCTTGACCAATTAATATCTTTCATCTCAACTAAAAACCTTAATTAATTGAATTGTATTTTACGCTTCCTGAAATAATATTTAATGGCTATGTTGGGGTTTTTTAAACATATTTTTATTTATTTATTTCATTTTTTTGATGGTCCCATAATAATATTAATATTGTTTTATATTATTTATGGAGAATAGAGGGATTTTTGAAGGTTGTGCTGTTACTTGTAACCTTTCGCACGATGCAGGTTACTTTTAATAGGCTCTACTCAGTGTTGAGTCTGTTGGTGAAAAGCGAACCATATCCTCATAGTTTGAACCATTCTTAAAGTAATTTCATGTACTCTATGGATAACATGTTCTGAAATTCAGTATTTTATCTCACCGAGGCTAGGGATGGATGTAAAAGTTTTTATCCCTTTATCGAAACAATATCAAAGCTCGTAACATTAGTATTTTGAAAAGTACAGGAAGTCGAGTTTTTCTCATCAGACATGGGCGATTCGAGGCGAAGCTCGGCAGCCCAGTTTTTCATGGAGGAAGGTGACGAGGTGAAAAAGGCCGAGAAGGCGGTAGGTGATCTGTTTTTATATTTAAAAAAGCCTAGAATTCTAAAAGATTCTTTACAGATCGTGGTCAAGCTGAACGAAGCTTCTCTTTGCGTCGAGGCAGAGACGAAGCTGGAACATCTGTCAAAAGTGCAAGACACGGTTTTGAAATTCCCAAGCCTACTGCACGAACATATAAACGACGTCTTGGCGTTCCAGAACGACAGGAGTCCCGACGTCAGAAAATTTGTGATAAGTTTCATCGAAGAGATCGTGTATGCGGTTAAAAGGAAAACAAATCGACACCGTGTTTATAAAACGTTTTTGCCCTTTGCAGGAAGAAAGATTGCGAGTTGCTCCCCTCGGTTATAATCAGCTTGTCGAACCTCCTTCAGGACAAGACACCGCAAGTGCAAAAAAGGGTTGTTCAATGCGTCACTCAACTGTATAGGCTGGCGTTGATGTGGCTTTCGAAAGCTCAAACAGTGACCGAGAGCATGCTCAACACCTGGAATGTGCTGATAAACATGAAAGCTTTTATTATTGACATGGTCGACAGTGATAATGATGGGTTAGTTAGCTTTCATGCCCTTAGCAAGGAGTTTTACATATTTTACTCAATTTCCAAAATGTTGAGACTACAACAAATCCAATTACACCATTTGAAAGAACGCTAAATTTGCTGTAAGATTCTTCTATTTGCAATAATCTGAATGACATAAAATGCTAGGCAATATCAGTTGGAACATGTTGTAGTCTCAACATTTTGGAAGTTGTAAGCGTTTTTATGTGGTAAGGTAGAGAAAAGTTGAAAAAACCTAAATTGACGAATATCTTCAAAATAGAGAACTTTCTGAAAATTTTCTCCTGAGCATTTTTTGCTCCAAACGAAGAGTAGAATCGATTCCCTGAGTTTCGTCAGAAGGTACTGGGACACCCTGTATAAGTGTTCGGTTCTTTTGTCCTCGACTATACCCAATGAAAATCTGGTCCATGGTGAACTTGGTCGCATCGCGTAGAATGGGGTAGCATCAGGCAGATGTGCAAGGGAGTAATGCAATCTTATGGAAAATTGGATATTGGATTTGCATCAGGTGGCTTCGGGCCCCATTGCGTTTTGCATTGGGTATTCCCCACTTGAATGATGGCGAGTCCTCAGCGGAATAGCAAGTACCTCGAGGCCTGCCAGACTTATGTTAGGCCACAATATATGTATGTGTGTACACGAGTTGCCCGCGTGCATTTTCACCTTGTGTGAAAGGGTCGGATAAAAAAGTTAATTGAGGACCAGAAGTTCCATAAAAAATGTAAGATCACCAGGCTCTCATACTTGACAACCAAATTTGATCAATAAAATAATAATTAAAAAAAAAAAGATGAGGGAAAAATGTCAAATCATTTTTGATGTGCTGTCTGAATATTTTTATTTAAATTTTTGTATCTGTTTAGTTAATATCTGCAAACATTTTACAATATCTGACTTTTGTACCATTTTTGTTTAAATTTGAGAATTTGATAAATAAAAATTAATCGCTAGTAATCGGATATGACAAAACACACTAGAACTCCTAAGTTATAATTTCCAAATAACATGT
Organism: Cimex lectularius; assembly: GCF_000648675.2. Taxonomy (NCBI): domain Eukaryota; kingdom Metazoa; phylum Arthropoda; class Insecta; order Hemiptera; family Cimicidae; genus Cimex; species Cimex lectularius. The sequence goes on from NW_019392669.1 coordinate 1,587,504, forward strand.
AAGAATGCAGATGGTAGAGTAGGTGTTCACTTGTAGTGAGGATGAACAGATAGAGTGTAAAAATTGTATAGCTTAGGAACAGCAAAAAAATGCACGTTCATATGTCTCTTAACTTAATATAAAAAATCTTTTGTATAATATTTGTAATTACATAAATAGTATTTTTTTTCTTCTACTGCCTCTGAGTAGAACATATAACATACAATGTTGAACTGTGTTATGTTTGTTGTGTTTTAAGATTAAGGACCCAGATCGTCAAGTTCCTAGAGATGCTCGTTCTCCTTCAGACGTATCCAGAAGCCGAAAGCCTGAAAAGGACCAACGAGTTTTCCTTAGAAGACATTCCAATGACTTTGAAAATAGCAAGGAGGAGAAAACTCGAAGAAGAAGCCATGTAATTTTTTTTACAATGAGTTCTATATTCTAAATCTTGTACTGATTCTAAATTCTACTATGCTATAAATATAGTAAAAATAATGTTTTTCTTTTCCAGGATGTTTTTTGACTTGATGATAAAGTTTCATGGATCGCAACATATAAGCAGTGCAAATTTGATCGCTTGCATGGGATCGTTAACGACAATTGCAAAATTAAGACCAATTTTTATGGGCAAAGTTGTTAATGCTTTAGAAGCACTTCACAGTTAGTTTAATTTTATATTTTTTTAAAACTTGTATTAATTAATTTTTTTTTTTAAAGTGAATTTACCTCCTACTTTGTCAACGTCACAAGTAAATTCAGTTCGGAAGCATTTAAAGATGCAATTGTTGAATCTTCTGCGTCACCCTTCTTCCGTTGAATTTCATACAAATATTACAACGCTTCTCACTGACTTGGGTGCAACGACTCACGAGGTTAATATTAAATTTGAATGCATTTTTACAGTTCAATTGATACGATGAAAATTCTAGGTGATGAAAGCCTATCCGAAAATAGAGGAGTTGAAAAAACGGACAAAGAAACAGTTGACAGACGCAATAGCGAAGAAACAGAGGTTGGAAGTAGAGCCTGCTGTCACGGAGTCAGCAGTGGACATTACAGAGTCGTTTATTATTGAAAGACTCACTCCTGAATTAGCAGCAAACCTAGTTGTTTTAGGAATGGTAATTTTATTTGTGTTTTTTTGCGGAGAAAATAAATTATGTGTTATGGTCTTCCAGAGCAGGCTTCCCGAGACGATGCCACCACTTTTTAGCGCCACTTATACGCCTATTGCGGCAGCAGGAACGCAAGGTCAGATAAAGCACGTTGCGAGGCTTTTAGCGACTCAACTGAACAATGCTGGGCTTGGGCCAGGTGCGTCGATCGCCAAAACTCAGAAAACAATTGTGGTACAGTTTTTTTTCAGTAACATGCATATTTTTATTTGTAAACGTCTTCAAAGTCTTTATTATAATAGTAAAATGTGATTTTATTCAACCAGAGGACAGTACCTGATGAAGATGATGATGATGATACTTGTATTAATAGTGGCGTAATAGATGAAACTGGATTAGACGATGATGCGAAGGGTTCTTCCGGAAAAGGTTTAAAATTAGAAGGCGTCAAACCCTTGACAGAAGTATGATACAAGTACATTTACTTAAAAAAGAATATTGTTTAATATTTAAACAATTTTTTTTAGGAAATGAGGGAAATTATACTGTTAGACTCAGTCCTTAGGATACTACAATCGGAAGAAAGTTCAATATCGGGCGGAGTGAGCAACATACGGTCTAAAATTATCGCTACGATGGCAGCATCTTTCGGGACGAACATCAGGGAAAGTAATGACACTTTTTTACATTACAAATACATTCAATTCACTAGTTTCGTGGTCTGCTTGACCAATTAATATCTTTCAATTAATTAAGGTTTTTAGTTGAGATAAAAAAGTCAGTGTCACTAGCGGGATTCGAACCCACGATCTTCGGCTAGATATGCCGCTGCTCTACCACTTGAGCTATCGTGACCTCGATCCACTCGGACACTAACTTCACATCTCAACCCCACCTTTTGAATTTTCCCTCCTTTTTGCCATTTTTCAAATGTCGTGTAATCAATTTGATTCTCGGCGACAAATGAAATGGCCACAGAGAGCTTTAGTGAAGTATACTTCATTTAAACTTATTAAATTCACTAGTTTTGTGGTCCACTCGACCAATTAATATCTTTCAGTTAATTAAGGTTTTTAGTTGAGATAAAAAAGTCAGTGTCACGAGTGGTATTCGAGTGGATCGAGATCACGATAGCTCAAGTGGTAGAGCCAGCGGCGTATCTAGCCGAAGATCGTGGGTTCGAATCCTGCTCGTGACACTGACTTTTTTATCTCAACTAAAAACCTTAATTAATTACAAATACATTTTAATGTTCATTTTATTTTAGCGATATTGAATTTTATATTGTCCGACCTGAGAGGACAGATAAATCTTGCTCTAAGTTGGATTTACGAGGAATACAGTTTCATGCAAGGGTTTTCTAAAAGGGCGCCGAACCAAATGGAAGATGATGTCTGTTATAACAGTCACTATAACAATTTAGTAACGATTTTAATCAATTCTGTAATCAATAATAAAGAAATGAAAGAGAGAGAAATGTAAGGGCTATCAATATTTTAATTTTTAAAACTTTATAAAAAAAAAAAAGAATTCAATACTAATTTTATTATTATTATTTCTAATTAGGATATTATCAAGGATATGCTTAGAAATGCCCTTGATAACGGAAGAAGTGGCAGAACTTTTGAAGCAGTTCAGCACAGTCGAGGTCCTTGGTCTTAATATAATAAACCAAATAATATTAATGAGGCCGCCCAGGCAGAGAATGTTCCTGACAGTACTTCTTGAAAACACGTCACATCAGACGCCCGAGATCCGTGAGGCATCGATCGGCCACATAGTTGACCTTTATACAAGAGACGAAGTTCAAAATGTCATCGAGCAACATGCCATACACTATCTCGGGTTTTTGACGCAGCTTAACCCGCCTGAGGCACTGTTCGGCATGAGCAAAGGCCGGGCGCAAAAACAAGACAACTGGACGGACGATTCGATAAAAGCTTGTCTTTACCTTTATTTGTCATTGTTGCCAATAAACCAAGGGCTCATTCATGAGTAAGTTGTTTTTATAAATTGATTTGAACTTTTTTTTTAAAAATAAATTCTTTAATTCTCCAGGCTGGCGAGGGTGTATATTCAAACTGTCGCCGATGTCAAGCGTACTATTTTACGAGTAGTCGAATATCCTGTGAAAGCAATGGGGATGGATTCGCCCGAATTGCTCAAACTTGTTGAAGAATGTCCAAAAGGATCTGAAACTCTTGTCACCCGTCTTATTCACATACTGACTGATAAATGTACTATCATTCTGATTTTTAAAAAAATTATCAATATTATTTATATATTTTTTTTATTCAGCACCACCTAGCGCAGAACTTGTAAATAGGGTACGAGAACTGTACCATACGAGAGTGTCGGATGTTAGATTCCTCATACCCGTACTTAATGGGCTTAGCAAAAATGAAGTGATTGCCGCTTTGCCAAAATTAATCAAATTGAACCCTATTGTCGTCAAAGAAGTACGTCCATTCTCTATGACGTTTAATATAATTTTTATTAATGAATATTTTAAAGGTTTTTAACAGACTGCTTTGCACGTCAACGGAAGGAGGCAATTATGCCTCACCGATCACTCCGTCTGAACTTTTAATAGCTTTACATCAAATCGACCCGACAAAATGTGAATTAAAAGCTATAATAAAAGGTACTATTTTGAGAAAATCTCATAGCGTATGGATTTTATTTAATTATTTTTTTGTTACAGCGACTTCCCTCTGCTTTGCTGATAAACAAGCATATACGCAGGAGGTGTTGGCTGTTGTTATGCAGCATTTAATGGAGGTGACGCCATTGCCGACCCTCCTCATGAGGACTGTTATCCAGGCTTTGTCGCTTTATCCTCGTCTTATCGGATTCGTAATGAACATACTGCAAAGGCTGATTCTAAAACAGGTCTGGAGGCAAAAGAAGGTCTGGGAAGGGTTTATAAAGTGTTGCCAGAGAGCACAGCCCCACAGTTTCCAGGTGCTTCTCCAACTGCCTGCACCGCAGTTGGCAGATGTGTTCAAAGAGGCGCCTGACCTCAAAAAACCTCTTTTAGAACACATTATGGAATTCACTGAAAACCAGGTGGAATATTTAAACAAAAAATACTTTATTTAATCCAATTAATACGAAATATTTTCTTTTATAAAATTTTAGAGAGCCCATATACCACAAACTATCATGGATATACTACTAGGCTCATCACCACCAGCAATAATGGAATTTCACATTAAAGAAGAACCTGTAAACTTAATAATTTCAGATTTTATTTTATTTGGAAAAAAGAATGTTATACTAAATTTTTTATATACAGGTGTCACCACCTCCTGATTTGACTATTGATATTAAAGAAGAACCGGTTGATGATGTGCCAAGAAGGGTGTTCAACGTGCCTGCACCTCCAGGGATCGAATGAGCATGATTTTTTTTCTTTTAAAAGAAAACTTTATAAAAAAGTAATGATTATTTGAGAAATTGTAAATAAACAGCGAAGCTATTCAAATTTCATTTATTTGGATTACATTTCAGGATTTTCATTGTTTCTTTATTGTCATTATTTTTTTTATTTTATAATTGTGTAAATATTTAAAAAATAAATATATAGGTTTTAAATTTAATCAAATTAATTAACAGAGAGTAAAATATGTGAATTGTTGAAGTCAATACTTACACATTTTTGTAAGTTGTCTTAGAATCAAAGGACTATCATTATGTTGTACAATGAACATATAACTTATTTTCTATATATTTAATGATTTCATAAATATTTTTCTCCTTGAAGTATTAAAAAAAAGTTTAACATCCTTATACATCTATCTTCTTCTGTATACACTGCTCCACAAAAAAGTGGCACACTATGAAATTTTGATTTCTTTTTATAATTTGACAAGTTTTTGGCCATATTTTTTGTTTTACTATTTTAAAAATGATTTAATAATTATAATTAGACAGAAAGTATTTGTTTTTGTGTTGCTGATTTTGAGGCAAAACTGATTAATTCATATTTTATTTACAATTTCCACAATGTAAATCATCAATGAGGGCATTTAATCTTTTAGAAACGTCTTTATTCAGTATCGTGCTGGTGGTAGAAAACAAAACGATTACAAAAATGACCATAATTAGTGATCAAATTGCCTGTGCCATTGCACTCGTTGAGGATGGAAGAAGTGTTAAGCTGCAAGAATTTTAGATTTGCCTAAAACGACGGTTGTCAGGCGTTCAATGGTACTCTGAGATTGCAAGATACACTCGGAGCCCAAGAGCCTAGGGACCAGGTGATGACCGATTTTTCAGATTTCACACTCTGAGACATTGTTTTTTCACTACTGAAACTGTGCGAAACTTTCAAAGATTTCAAACTGCGGGATGTGTCTGTGAGCGCTGAAACAATAGGAAGGAGACTTGTAGAAGTGAATTTACATCCCAGAAGGCCAGCAATGCTTACCAGAGACCATCTTCGGGACCGCTTGTTTGCAAGAGACACCGATATTGGTCGGAAACAGTAATGAAGGACTGTTATGTTTTCAGATGAGTCCCAGTTTTCTCTTTTTCACCAGATGGACATCTTCAATTTTATTAGAGCTCTACAGCCGATGCAACATTGCCGGAAGAACTGCTTCAGTTATGGTGTGGAATGGAATTTCTTTTGAGGCAAAAACCTAGTTGCTCAGTTTTAATAGGACACCACTTAATGCAGAAATCTATGTGGCAGAAATTCCTGTGGAATATGTGGTGTCATTTTGTGCTCTGTTTATTGGCGAACAATTTTTGTTTATGCAAGATAACGCAAGCCCTAACTGTGGCCATAAGTGCTATGCCTTGAGCCTTTTGAGATGTCAACATTTCAAACTAAGACACCCAGCCCGAATTCCTGATTTGAACCACATTGAGTACTTTTGGGACGAGCTCAGACGGGTAAAACGAAGAAAGCCTTAGCTGAGCTGAAAGTTACATTGGTTGAGATTTGGGATGAAATTACTCAAGAAGTGGTTAAAGCCTTATTAATGAGCATGCTGAGAAGTTTAGAATGTGTAATAAGAGCAAGAAGGTAAGAGTAGGTGTTCAGAACTGTTATTACTACATACAATAGAACGACCCCATTTCCTACAAGAATTGGAACAGGGCACACAAACACTCAAGCACAATTCTCAAATAGGGTGACATTCCTACACGCAATCCATATTGAGCCAACAAATTGCACCCTTCAATTAGGTGGGATGTCGAGCACCCGTTCTGCATGGCCAATCCTTAAGTGGATGAGGATCCCCCTTGGGGACCTATCTTGGTGATGATTGCTCAACAACTAGGTCAGGTTCCTAAATCCAAATCCATGCACTCTCTCTCATTCTTAAATACCTTCTTTCCTATTTACATACCATTCACTTAGGGATATTCCATCACCCTTTTCACCTTTTACATAACTAACCTAATTGAGGGTCAATGGGGTACTCAATATTCATCGACTCTCACATTCACGCTAATAAATACATTCACTCTCAACAAACTAGGTATGGAAAATTATCATCTCTCTACACAGTAAAACAACCTTGTTTTCTTCATGAAGCAGAAGAGGTGATCGTATTCGCTGCCCTGCTTAAGCACAATTCTCATATTGGCATTCCTACATGCAATCCATATTGAGCCAACAAATTGCACCCTTCAATTAGGTGGGACTCATCGAGCAATTGTTCTCTGCAAGCAAGACACATATGCGGGCTTTGGCCCAAAAGTGTCCTTGTGTCAACACCGACAACTGTGCCTGTTCTTGATCGGGTGAGGATGACCCCTTTTCTACAAGTCAGATTCTTCGAGGGACACCCATTGACAGCATTCTTGATGAAAAACACCTTTTGAGAGAGTTTCTCCCTCTTTTTCTCTATCTAGTTGTTGGATGTAAGAGCGGTCCAATTTGACCAAATTGCTGCAACATTAATCTCTCTCTTTCTATCTCACTTTTTTACTTTCAATTTTGTTTTAATCTCTCCTTATCTAACTATATTTCTAGAATTATCCCCTTTCTTTTCTCACACTCTCTCTTTTTCTCTCACCTGTTTAGTTCCAATTTTACACTTGATGCTCTCCTTATTTATCTATAGTATAATTTATCCCTTTCCTTTCTTCATCGGCCTCTTCTCCCCATACAAACTCTTTTTATACCTGTTTTCATTTATATATTTATTTTTATCCTTTCTTTATATGTATATCTGTCTTTGAAAAACTTTTTAATCTCTCTCACATTCTCTCTTTTTATTTTACTTTTTTAGTTTTAATTTTACAATTTATGCTCTTTATTATCTATCTATATTTTTATAATTATCTCCAAAATGTGCAAATGTGTTGTTTATTTTTTTGTCGTCGAGAATAGCTCAAGTGGTAGAGCAGCGGCGTATCAAGCCGAAGATCGTGGGTTCGAATCCCGCTCGTGCCATTGACTTTTTTATCTCAACTGAAAGCCTTAATTAATTGTTCGAAATAATGTTTTCCACGAGAAAGCTCTGGTGGGTCATCATCCCCCACTACAGAACTTCGAATTCACGCACGGTACCGGACATCATATCCTGGCTTTTGCTCAGGTGTTCCACAAGGGTCAATACTGTTTCGCAGCGTGTTCTCCATTTTTCTAAACGTTTAGCCAATTATATGTCGATGCTCTACTGCTCCTCTTGGTGTTCTGTTGAAAAATCAACATCTTTAAAATTAGCCTCATCCTCTTTACTAAACGCCGGCCTTTGATGTCACACAAAATATCAATCGAGGGACAGGTTTCGACAGTTCCAGACAACATATCTAGGAATCTGGTTCAAATTTGAATTTCAGCAATCATGGTTCTTTTACAAAACTGTAGTTGGTTTAACCACCATTTTGCGACAAGATTGTTGTACTGTTTTTACTTCGTTAACAATTCGAGGTAAATAAAGTTAAAATTTATAATTTATTGCTGAATCGTTGTTTGTTTTTTGGTTTCATCTCAGTAGTCATTACTGGGAAAGTCAAGGCAAACAGTTCCAGCGGAAAAGTCCGAGTCGTGCTCTCCCTAAAATCCTTGAAGGGGTGATTCATAAAAGTAAAAAAAAAATTTGCAATTATTTTGTTTGTTGGAGTTAAAAAGGAGTCGGGAGCCGGAAAAGGCTGTCAAGGAACCTTGCGAAAAAGGGGCCGAAAATATTTTTCGATGACCGTGTAATTCCCGTCCGGTCCTGGCCTATCACGAAGACCCATTATCACATCCAGGATTTCAAACTTGTAATTTCGGCCTTTCATCGTTTACATTCCGGCCTATTACTCATCGCCGTGTGCATTTGTCGGGCTTCAATCAAAACTTCAAAACTTGTCCGATGGGCCCTTGTTTATTCCATTTCGACATAGGTTATTATACATTTCGTCGGAGCTGCCTTTTCCCATTTTTGGACCTGGCCGATGAGAAACGATGGCCGTACTCGAACTTAACGCCCGTGTTAAATCGTTTAACCTATCATCCCCTAAAATGGTCTTATGTTCAAACAAGTAGCACAGTTTATAAGTAGGTGCCAAATCCATTGGAGATGGAGATTCCAGATTGGTTACTATTTTGTTTATTGGCTCCATTAAATAAAGTTATTTTACATTACTGTCATAATAATACAATATTTAATAACACACACGTAAGGCAGAAATACGTTGGTAGAGATTGCTTGAAAGCCAGACAGTTGTATGCATGTTGTCCTCCTACGACTGCCTTCCTATCCTTTTTTTAAATAAATAAATTAAAGGCTGCAACCTTATTGGTCATTAAGCCTTGAATCTTTGCAAGTCAACGGCGCAGCCCGGCCCCTTCAGAGCAAGGCCCCCGCAGACCCAGGCGCAGTGGCAGCCCCAGGCCTGGAAAGAACGGAACCCCACGGATCTCTCGCTACTGATGCTTTTAGTCTTAATACTGCGCGCAGGACTTTATCGAGGAGGGGTCGGTGTCTAGTCACCATCGACACCTCTAAGCTCGCTGGAGATTCCTTGACCTCAGAGTCCCGGGAGGCACCCCTCAATCCAGCCCCAGACCGACCAGCACCCGAGGTCCCGCACGGGCGTCGCCAGAAGTCAGCCGCACCACACCGCCAACATGGGGAACCAGCAAAGGAAACAATAGTTGACGGGATGGGATATTAGATTTTATCAATTAGTTGGATGTCTGTTAAGAAGTTAAAAATTTTGTTTATTGATGGTGATTTGTTGCTTAGTATGGATTGGAGGTCTTTGGGAATCTGATGGAGGGTTCTTTTAGAGGTGTATAAAGGACAATCTATTAGGATGTGGGATATTGTGATGGTAGTTTTACAGAGTGGACATATAGGTTTAGGAGTTCTTTCAAGGAGGAATCTATGGTGAGTCGGGAGTGGCCAATTCGAAGCCGGGTTAGGAGGGTTTCTTCTTTTCGGGAGGGTCTAGAAGAGGATTCCCATTTCTTTACATCTTTCTTTATTGCGAGGAGCTTGTTTCCTGTGCAGGCACCCCATTCACACTTCCATGCCCCCCAGATGAGCCGCCTAAAGTGACAGCAGAGGTCACTGAAGGGGACCCCTCCGTGAGGAATACCACTCAAGGCTGCCTTTCTCGCCATACGGTCTGCCTTCTCATTTTCAGTTATTCCAGCGTGGCCTGGGATCCATTTGAATAATACTTCCACACCTATGTCTTTATATTGTTTTAACTTTGCAAGAATATTATAGATGTCTGGGTTTAGGGAGAATGTGTTTTTTAGTGTGGTGAGTGCTGAAAGAGAGTCAGAACAGATAATTAGGGTGGTACGGGACACATTAATGATGTTAATTGCTTTGAGTATATCTAGGAGTTCAGCAGTAAAACTAGAGCAATGGTGATGTAAGCGGAAACGATATACTTGTGACTCACAGACAACAGCAGATCCAGTTCCATCCTCAGACCTGGATCCGTCAGTGAAAACAAAAACTGCTTCTGAATTGAGTAGATTTGAACATTAGAAATTCATTCTTAAATATATATACAGTGGGGTACGATCCTTATTGTAACTTCCTATCCGTAGATTCTCTCATAAGCCCTCCTATTTATAAGTAACCAAATATGTATAAATATCAGGGATAAATATCGAATCTAATGATTGTGTGTGTGTGTGTGTGTGTGTTTTATTATTTCCCAGATGCAGTAAACCGTGCCCCTGGGGAGTTTATTTCCACCTGCTCCCATAACTGATTGCAGGTGTAATAAGTATATAATTGTTTACTTTACAATAGAAATATGTTTTATAATTGACTAGCCTTTTATATTGTGATCGAGATGAATATAAAAAAAATACTATTGATAACTTACATAATTAATTTATATATAAATATANTAGGTTCCATTCAACTTGTGTTTTTTCCCAAAGTTGATCGAAGTTGGTGTCCGATAGCTCAAGTGGTAGAGTAGCGGCGTATTTAGCCGAATGTCGTGGGTTCGAATCCCGCTCCTGACACTGACTTTTTTTAGCTTCGGGGAAATCGCCATTTGAGGCTGAGATAAGTGCTAAAAGAAGCGTTTTTCTGGTAGAGAGATGCACTGACTGCAACTGCAATAAAATTAAATTTAATCCAGATAAGTCAAAAACCATGCATATTCATGGCAAAAAAGAAAGAAGTGACTTACCAATGTACCTTTTGGGAAGGCGACTGGAACAAGTCGATCATTTGAAATACCTCGTGGTTGTATTCGACAGAAACATGTCATATAGACATGTTATGAGAAAAAGCATCACAACTCATAAACGCACTTTCACGCACAATGTTTACTAGAGGATAGCTTGCGAGGCACTATCGATGATATACAGGGGCGCAATACTCCCTCTGCTTACAAACTGTCAGATTTTGGGCAAAAGCCATGGAAAAAAATATAATGTTAAAAAATTGCCGCCGCTCTAACCACTTGAGTTATCGTGACTGCGAGTTGGTGTCCGAGTGGATCGAAGTCACGATAGCTCAAGTGGTTAAAGCAGCGGTGTATTGAGCCGAAGGTCGTGGGTTCGAATCTCGCTCGTGACCCTAGCTTTTTCATTTCAACCTTACATAAAGCTTAATTAATTGAAAGTACTAATTTGGTCAATAGACCGCTAAATATAATGGATAAATTGTTGTTGTCTCACGATTTCTGAATAATAATAAATATTAATATTAATGTTTTTTAGGCTAGTTTCAAATTTTTATCTTTTTTGGAGAAAAATTATACTGGGTACCTTAGGCCCAGTTCAACTTCAAAATTTCAAACAAGACCCCATTCATACTGACACATCATTTTAAAGGATTTTTTTACGCTGAAAACAATGGTGCATTTGGATTTTAGATCGGTCAAAAAGAGACAAAGTTATGGCAAAAACAAATCGGCAGCATAATTTCCACGAGGAGCTGAATATACTGTATGTTGGTAAAAATCCGAATTCCTCTCTCCGAAATGTTCTTATGGTTTTAAGTTTTTCAAACAATAAAATTAGAGATGTACTCCGGACTTACAATTTTAAGCCGTATCGTCCAGGAACTTCGGGCTCAGAATATGACAGGCGTCTAACGTTCCTTGCGCAAATGTCGATTGGGAGGCTGATGGAAACTTTCTTCCATCTTGGAGCGGGATTCGAACCCACGATCTTCGGCTAGATACGCCGCTGCTCTACCACTTGAGCTATCGTAACCTCGATCCACTCGGAGACTAACTTCCCATCTCAACCCCACCTTTTGAATTTTCCCTCCTTTTTGCCATTTTTCAAAGGTCGTCAAAAGTCCATTTTTCTGAGTTAGAGGTTAAATATTCATAATTAACGGTGATTAGTGACCTTAATCGATATTTATTTAGAAGTCGTGAGATGTGGTCTGGTGTAATGTATTTGTTATTGGTGTGGGATCTTTAATTTTGGAAAAAAGTGTTTGAATTGTTTTATAATTTTTGAAACTAAATAGGAAAATCTCAATGGCTCTCTTGACACGACACGCAAGAATGGCACAATTACACAGAAGACAAACACTTTGAATGAGTAGAAACACTTTGATTGAATATAAACAATATATTTTGCATTGTATAAATTCACTTTTCCACATCCTAATTGTATTTGTTAAATATAAACAATGTTTGTAAACCCCAGACCCTGAAGATGATCTCAATGAAGATCGAAACGTTGGCACGATAAAGAAAATGTTTTTCTGAAACCTCACACCAGACCGCATCTCACGACTTCTAAATAAATATTCATAATAAACGTAAGGGATGTCAGTAAAATACCCATCAACTTCTAACGCGATGTTACAACACTGCCAGAATGTTTGATAGAAAAAATAAAGTACCTACAAAACTTTAAACATCTCGTCATGCTCTTTAAAATATTATTTTTTGTTCTAGGCATAGAAATATTCTCTATATCTTCAGGTTTAACTTTTTCAATCAAGTATCTCACCACGTTTTATTTCTGACCGCAAAAGTTTATTCTCTTTACCTATAACTGAACCTATAATAACGATTTTGTAATATTTATAAACTTTTGAAAGCAAAGATCGAGACATTAGTCATTTTTATTACTATGATTATTAATACTTAAGCAATAATCTTAGATTTTTGTTTATTATTAACTGTACTTCAGTAAAACATTAACATTGCGTTATGGTAAGATAGTCATAAATTGACCATTAAGCCTTTGTGCAGTCCTAAAAGAGTCTTGAGAAGTAACTTTATCCAGTGAAAAAATAATCGCACATAACCAGCCTTGTTCAAGTTTTAAAGCCTGCGAAGTTCGATAGTTTACAATTTAAGGCCAAGGGTTCTTGGGACATATCTGCTACGGCCTTACACTCCATCGTATAAGAATGTTTAAATTTCTTTAAATGACGAGAACCAGGAGTCATAATTTTGCCGAAAAAAGGTAAAAATAATAATGAATCTTGTGTAACGAGGGGCGGAGGACCGGTTTAACGCCCAAAAAACAACTATCGGCCCATTTCTTCTGCCGTCCTTTTTGACACTTGTGTAAAATTTCGATGGGAAATCGCATTATTTACAGCCTGAGACCCGTTTTGACCTTTTGAACTCACTTGGTCAATGACTAAGTTGGCCAACTTTGAATCGGTTGCTTTTTTTAAAGTCCACTAGTCCCGAAAGATAATCAGTTCAAAAGTACATTTTTATTGATGTCTTTTCAGAGGATCTTCGGAAGAGGTCAAAACAGAGAAAACTTCCTTACGGTTTTCGCCGAGCTTTCGACAGTTTTATACTGTCATCTTCAGGGCCTGTTTTATTATCATATAATCAAACAATTAAAACATGAAAAAACAATAATTACACCAAAAATTGAATATCTTACTTTAAACCTTAATAGGGAATTAAACAACATGGTGTTTTGAGCACAGAAGTACATTATGGTTTTTGGGGCTCAGCATCTAAACATTAATTTAAATTGAATACATTAATAATTAAAAATTATAGCTAAAATTACAGTAAAAATAAAAATTAAAAACGTGGTCGAGAAAGGTTACCTCATATAAGTCTAAAAAAAAAACCCCAATAAAATCCTCCTTTTTTAGTTTTTCAGGTACATGTGATTACAGTGCGTTTCTTAAAAATATATATACAAACACAATTAACTTATTTTAAAAAAGGAGGATTTTATTGGTTTTTTTAGACTTATATGAGGTAACCTTTCTCGACCACGTTTTTCATTTTCATTTTTACTGTAATTTTAGCTATAATTTTTAATGTATAAAACTGTCGAAAGCTCGGCGAAAACCGTAAGGAAGTTTTCTCTGTTTTAACCTCTTCCGAAGATCCTCTGAAAAGACTTCTTGTATCCAGCAGGTCGATAATCTAGTTCATCGTTACATTTTTATTACTAAATATGGCTGTGTGACGCTAGACAAGCTGGGAAGAAACAACAAAATTTTAACTGTAAATTTAAAACAATCACAGTAAACTGTTTACCGAAAAGGGTTTGTTTTCCATCTAATTTATTGGGTCGATCAGCAAATTTATGGATTTATCTTTATCCAATACATTCTCTCGTTTTTACGTCCTATTTTTTCATCAATTTTAATCATTATAAAGACAATTAAGCTCACTTGCCAAAATAATGTGCCGATTTAGTGTAGAGTCAAAAATAGAAAGCAAGAAAGTCAGCCTTCTTCGGGTTCTCTGAGGATCTGTCGAGAACACCTGATTTATCCTGTCAATTAATAGTTTAGTTTGAAATAGAAGTAGTAGTTTTCAATTAAGGTTTTTAGTTAAGATAAAAAAGTCAGTTTCACGAGCGGGATTCGAACCCACGACCTTCGGCAAGATACGCCGCTACTCTACCACTTGAGCTATCGTGACTTCGAAGTAGAGTAGCGGCGAATCAAGCCGAAGGTCGTGGGTTCGAATCCCGCTCGTGACACTGACTTTTTTATCTCAACTAAAAACCTTAATTAATTGAAAGACATTAATTGGTCAAGCGGACCACGAAAACTAGTGNGAATCCCGCTCGTGACACTGACTTTTTTATCTCAACTAAAAACCTTAATTAATTGAAAGATATTAATTGGTCAAGCGGACCACGAAAACTAGTGACTTTAATATCTCAGAGAGAAAAAATCCATGATGGAAGAGGCTGTCCTTGGAAGAATGAATTCGTACAGGCCAAATATGACTCACAGATATTCGTTTAACATACTCCCTCTATTTGTGTCAGAAATAAAAAAAATTAACTAATTTAACTAAAAAAAAAAACTTATTAAACCTTACTGAACACTGTAAACGAACAGGTTAAACATTTTAACCACGTATCAATTTTGAAATATCGGACAGTTTTAACAAACTCAAAAAAAGGGATAGATTTAGATATTATCAAAATTTAATTTTTGACCTTTCGATTTTATTATAAACATTAAATTTATTAATATGAAGATTAATCGGTTGGCGTTCATGAAGGAGAGAACGAGCGTTTTTAACAAGGTGGCCGCTTGGTCTAGGGGTATGATTCCTGCTTTGGGTGCAGGAGGTCCCGGGTTCAAATCCCGGAGCGGCCCATTATTTTTTTCGTGCAGGTTCTTTCAATTTTATTTTTATTTATTATTTATTTGTTTAATTTTATAAAAATATTAACTCACTGGAATTGTTATTATTAAAAATAATTAATCATGGATTTGTTAAAGCTAAATTTCTTCGATTTATTCACTGTTTACTTAGTCTTCAATGTTAACTATATATCGAGCAGCGAGGCTGAGGGCCAGTCGAAAAAATTTTCCGGTTTTAATTACAAATTAAATTCCTACATCTTAACCAAAGAAAGAAACCGAAGCTAGATATATACATACAATTGTTCCATTTTTTTTTTCGTTTTGTATAAAATGAACTTTTTGAACGATAAGGCTAAAATTAGCGAGACTAATCGGACCATTTGATAATTTTCGCACATATTCTGTCCCAGTCTTTATTACAATTTCTCCTAATGAGAATGAAACCGAAACTAGATCAATATACACAGTTGTACCAGTTTTTTTTGTGATCAAAATATTTTGTAGAAAATAAACTTTTTGATCGACAAGGCTAACAAGCGGGACTAATCGGACCAGTTGTTTATTTTCGTACATATTCTTTCCTAATTTTAATTAATACTAACCTTCTCATCAGGAGATTCTTCTCTTTTTTTGAAAGTTATCATTTAAAAAGTAACCGAAGCTAGATAAATAGGCACAACGTATCAGGTTTTTTTTATGATCAAGACGTTTTGATAAATCTTTGATCGATAAGGCTAAAACTAGCGAGACTAATCGGACCAGTTGTTTATTTTCGTACATATTTTATCCTAATTTTAATTAAAATTAACCTCCTCATTAGGACGTTCTTCTCCTTTTTCTTCAAAGTTATCATTAAAAAGGAACCGAAGCTAGATAAATAACCACAATTGTATCAGGTTTTTTATGATCAAGACGTTTTGATAAGTCTTTGATCGATAAGGCTAAAACTAGCGAGACTATTCGGACCAGTTGGTAATTTTCGTACATATTCTTTCCTAATTTTAATTAATACTAAACTTCTCATTAGGAGATTCTTCTCTTTTTTTGAAAGTTATCATTTAAAAAGTAGCCGAAGCTTGATAAATAGGCACAACGTATCAGGTTTTTTTATGATCAAGACGTTTTGATAAAACTTTGATCGATAAGGCTAAAACTAGCGAGACTAATCGGACCAGTTGTTTATTTTCGTACATATTTTATCCTAATTTTAATTAAAATTAATCTCCTCATTAGGACGTTCTTCTCCTTTTTCTTCAAAGTTATCATTAAAAAGGAACCGAAGCTAGATAAATAACCACAATTGTATCAGGTTTTTTTATGATCAAGACGTTTTGATAAATCTTTGATCGATAAGGCTAAAACTAGCGAGACTATTCGGACTAGTTGGTAATTTTCGTACATATTCTTTCCTAATTTTAATTAATACTAACCTTCTCATTAGGAGATTCTTCTCTTTTTTTGAAAGTTATCATTTAAAAAGTAACCGAAGCTAGATAAATAGGCACAACGTATCAGGTTTTTTTTATGATCAAGACGTTTTGATAAATCTTTGATCGATAAGGCTAAAACTAGCGAGACTAAGCGGACCAGTTGTTTATTTTCGTTCATATTTTATCCTAATTTTAATTAAAATTAACCTTCTCATTAGGAGATCCTTCTTTTTTTTTAAAGTTGTCATTTAATAAGAACCGAAGATAGGATAAATAGAAACAATTATACCAGGCTTTTTTATTATCATGTTGTTTTGATAAAATCTTTGATCGATAAGGCTAAAACTAGCGAGTCTAATCGGACCGACCAGTTGATAATGTACTCAACATTATCAAGAATTTCAATTAATTAAGGTTTTTAGTTGATATAAAAAAGTCATTGTCACGAGCGCGATTCGAACCCATGATCTTCGGCTAGATACGCCGCCGCTCTACCACTTGAGCTATCGTGACCTCGATCCACCCGGACACTAACTTCCTATCTTAACCACCCCTTTGGATTTTTTCTCCTTTTTGCCATTTTTCAAATGTCGTGTAATCTATTTGATATTATTTCATTCGAATGCTGCTCGTGACGCTGATTTTTTTATCTCCACTAAAAACCTTAATTAATTGAAATATATTAATTGGTCAAGCGGACAACGAAAACTAGTGAATTATCAAGAATATCTGTTATTCTTTGCCAGTCTTAATTAAAGTTAGCCTCTCAATGAGAAATATCCCAAAGCTAGATAAATCGACACAACTACAAGTTTGTTTTATATAAAGAAGATGTTGCTTGTAAGATTAAATCTTTGATCTGCAAGGCTAACCAGCGAGGCTAGGCGGTCCATTTGACAATTTGCATACATATTCTTTGCCAGTCTTAATGAAAATTACCTAGATAAATCCACACAACTGAACCAGATATTCTATTAAGAATATATTTTGTAGAAGATTAAATCTCTGATCGGCAAGGCCAATTAACACCATTATCCACTGCGGACAGAATTGTATTACTTCGGTTTTGGAACACACAAACTTTGTGTTTGGTTTTCGAACATTGTGAAAGACAGATTTCTCCACTAGGTCGACTTAAGATCGACAAAAACGAATCCAGTTCAATGGAGTCACGAGAAAGCAAGACCAAACACAAAGTTCTGAAAAGCAAATGTTTTAATAAAATGAAGATAAATAGAAAGTCCGCGGTAAGAAAGGAAACAGTTTAACATATTGGTACTGATTGTGGGTACATAGGATAGATTGATTCGAAGTAAAGCAATAAATTAAAGGTTACAGGAAAAACAGTCTGAGTTGTTCAAAAACATCCCTCCATATATAAATATTTTAATTAAACATTGCACGCCGATCGTCGAATATTCTCCCAATTGGACCAGGTGGCCTCGGTCGGAGGATGAAAGTGGGCGAATCGGAGCAATCTTCGGAGCTGGACATTGCGCAAGGTGGGCGAAGAAGATTAAATGCCATCCGCGTGTTTCTTAACGCAGGTTTCGTATAAAATCGATTTTTTTTTCATATGTGCTAATTAGCCGGGCCGAGGACTGATTTTTATCACAGCTTAACATACCCGTGGGTACGTAGGTACGGGGAAACGGTTTAACGAGCGAGATTTTTTCTTTTCCAACAGCTAACAATCTATAAAGTTACAAATACATAAATCTATCAACTTAAAACAGTGATTCATTTTATAAAATTATATAAATAAATCGTCCCTAAGAATATTAATTAAGGTTTTTAGTTGAGATGTAGGATGTGGAAAAAAAGTGAATTTATACACTGCAAAAATTTTTTCCCACATTCTACATGTATCTGTTAAATTTAAACAATGTTTGTAAATCCCAGGCTCTGAAGATGATCTCAATAAAGGTCGAAACGTTGCACGATAAAGAAAATGTTTTTTTGAAACCTACATCACACCAGACCGCATCTCACGATTTCCGAATAAAGAAAATAATTACAATTAATTAAGGTTTTTAGTTGAGATAAAAAAGTCAATGGCACGAGCGGGATTCGAACCCACGATCTTCGGCTAGATACGCCGCTGATCTACCACTTGAGCTATCGTTACCTCGATCTACTCGGACACCAACTTCCTATCTCAACCCCACCTTTTGAGTTTTCCCTCCTTTTTGCCATTTTTCAAAAGTCGTCAAATTTCTGAGTTAGAGGTTAAATATTCATAACTGTTTGCCTTGACTTTCCCAGTAATGACTACTGAGATGAAACCAAAAAACAAACAACGATTCAGCAATAAATTATAAATTTTAACTTTATTTACCTCGAATTGTTTAATACCAGAAGTAAAAACAGTACAACAATCTTGTCGCAAAATGGTAGTTAAACCAAGTACAGTTTTGTAAAAGAACCATGATTGCTGAAATTCAAATTTGAACCAGATTCCTAGATATGTTGTCTGGAACTGTCGAAACCTGTCCCTCGATTGATATTTTGTGTGACATCAAAGGCCGGCGTTTAGTAAAGAGGATGAGGCTAATTTTAAAGATGTTGATTTTTCAACAGAACCAAGAGGAACAGTAGAGCATCGACATATAATTGGCTAAACGTTTAGAAAAATGGAGAACACGCTGCGAAACAGTATTGACCCTTGTGGAACACCTTAGCAAAAGCCAGGATATGATGTCCGGTACCGTGCGTGAATTCGAAGTTCTGTAGTGGGGGATGATGACCCACCAGAGCTTTCTCGTGGAAAACATTATTTCGAACAATTAATTAAGGCTTTCAGTTGAGATAAAAAAGACAATGGCACGAGCGGGATTCGAACCCACGATCTTCGGCTTGATACGCCGCTCATCTACCACTTGAGCTATCGTGACCTCGATCCACTCGGACACCAACTTCCCACCTCAACCACACCTTTTGAATTTTCTCTCCTTTTTGCCATTTTTCAAATGTCGTGTAATCGGATTGGATGCTCAGCGACAAATGAAATGGCCACGGAGAGCTTTAGTGAAGTATACTTCATTTTAATTAATTAAATTCACTAATTTCGTAGTCCGCTTGACCAATTAATATATTACAATTAATTAAGGTTTTTAGTTGAGATAAAAGTGGATCGAGGTCACGATAGGTCAAGTGGTAGAGCAGCGGCGTATCTTGCCGAAGATCGTTGTTTCGAATCCCGCTCATGACACTGGCTTTTTTATCTCAACTAAAAACCTTAATTTATTGAAATATATTCATTGGTCACGCGTACTACTAAAACTAGCGAATTTCCTAAAAAATATTACTGGCACAGATCGGATAACGCCCTTAAAATAAGCAGGTGCAATTCCAAAGATTTAAAACTAGGCTAATTTAAAAATCCAGGCAGATCTTTTCCACCCAATTTTTTGCATAAAAAACCCTCTAAAACTGGGTTTATCTGACCAGTTTGCTAATTCTAGCTATATAAATGCCCAACGGAAAAATGATGCCTTGATTTATAGCAGAATGGATTTTTCAATGGATTTGGAATTAAAGATCAATTAGATAAGAATGTCTTAGTGTGTAGGTTAAAATATAAAAAGGCAGGCCCAATTTTTAATAAAACGACTGGTTTTCATGGCCACGGTCGATTCTATTTTTCAAACAGGAAAAATGCCCCAACATAGTTTAGATCATTCATTATCCATAATTGTCGAATCGGGTTGTCCGTTTAATTTTAATTTGATAATATTATCATTTTTTGAATTTAGACTTTAATAACAGCTGAGTTAAATACTCCTTTCATGAAACTGCATATGCACACAAAAACAATATCAAGACAAACAATATACGAACCGCACAACAGCACTACTGTGCAAATAGCATCACACATACGACCTCTTTAACAACAATGTACACGAACTAGAAATATGAGTGTATATACAGGGTGTATCAACTTCTACAAACCACCTATTTATTTCGGAAACGATTAACTTTGGCAAAAAATGTCCTTATACAAAACCCAAGTTAATTTTGTCTAGGAATCGCGTGGTGGCAACAGATTTAACATAACTTTCTGATCTGGCTAGGAAACGACACGAAACTTCGTTATTTTAAATGAGAATCCCATATTTTTATTGTGCAATTCAATTTTAGAGCTTATTTCATGGCACTTTTACTAAAAGGAAAATTTTGCAATGAGGGACCATTTCTTCCCCCAACAACAAGATGGACCTCTTCCGTTTATTTCTAAAACGTAACGATGAGCTGGGTGATCGACCTCCTGGAAACATGAAGTTTTTTCGGAGGATCTAAGGAAGAGGTCAACACAGAGAAAAACTTCCTTTCGGTTTTCGCCGAGCTTTCGACCGTTTTTATACTGTCATCTTCAGGGCCTGTTTTTATTATCATATAAAAAACAAACAATTAAAAACATGAAAAAACAAATTGCACAAAAATTGAAATTTTGAATTATCTTACTTAAACCTTAATGGGGAAATAAAAAGAACATGGTGTCTTGGGCACAGAAGAATTTTTTTTCTTTTCTTTTTTTTGGTGTTCAGCATCTAAACATTATTTAAAAATTGAATAAGTTAATAATTAAAAATTTAAACTATAAATACAATAAAAAATTATTAAAAACGTGGTCGAGAAAAGGTTACCTCTTAAAAGTCTAAAAAACTAGTAAAACCTCCTTTGTTTTTGATCTATAATCTTAATGTAAAATAATTTAAATGTAAGATAAGTTAATTGTATATATATGTCTAAGAAACACATTGTGATCGCATGTGGCCGAAAACAAAAAGGAGGTTTTACTAGTTTTTTAGACTTTTACGAGGTAACCTTTTCTCGACCACGTTTTTAATAATTTGTTATTATATTTATAGTTGTAATTTTTAATTATTAACTTATTCAATTTTTATATAATATTTAGATGCTGAACACCAAAAACAAAAACAAAAAAAAAACGTAATGTTCTTCTGTGCCCAAGACACCGTTGTCTTTTTATTTCCCCATTAAGGTTTAACTAAGATAATTCAAAATTTCAATTTTTGTGCAATTTGTTTTTTCATGTTTTTAATTGTTTGTTTTTTATATGATAATAAAAACAGGCCCTGAAGATGACGGTATAAAAACTGTCGAAAGCTCGGCGAAAACCGAAAGGAAGTTTTTCTCTGTGACCTCTTCCGTAGATCCTCCGAAAAAACTTCATTTCTAAAACGATTAACTTTAACAAAAAATGTTTGTTTTTTTGTTAATTTTTGTTACAAAAAGCATACCCCTCTCACGGGAATTCCGTTGGGTGTAACACAGAAATGGTCGATCCTATCGGAATTTTCTTTTCTGTGAAGTAGTATAAAATAAGCTCTAGATTCGAATTGTACAATAAAAATAAGGGATTCTCATTTAAAATAAAAAAGCTAGTGTCATTTCCCGGCTAGATGAGAAAATTATGTTAAATCTATTACCACCACTCGATTCCTAGCCGACTTGGGGTTTGTGCAAAATGATTTTTTGCTAAAGTTAATCTTTTCCGACTATAGAAGTTGATACACCCTGTATAGGCACAAATACTCAAAATATATACAAGAATGTTTTCACCCATACAACTATTTAATACATATCACACATACATAAAAAATAAATAACCAAGCAGAGGTACAAAACAATATTTTTTTTGACAGGGGCATCCGACAGTTTGGTCATTTCAGCCTCGAAACACTAACATAATACGGCTACACAGTCGATAGACAATCACACTAATAAATACATTCATACCTATATACATTGACCGTACTCATACTGTTTGGTAGATGGATTACTCTATATTCCTCCATCTACCTGTCCACTGCAATAAACTACTCTAATTTGGTCGATGGGGTACTTTAAAAGTTTAAGTTAAAAGTTTTTTTAAGTTAAAAGTCACGCACGCAACATGAGGTGCGATGGAGGTGCTACATCACCATCAGCCTCTCCCCATTCACACCAATAAATACATTCACAGCAACATACATTGATTACACTCATTCTGTTTGTAGATGGAGTACTCGAAATTCCTCCATCTACCTATTCCCTATAATAATCTAGATTGGGGTCGATGGGGTAATTTTATAAAATTTATAAAATACACACGACAGCGTCAGTGGGCGGGGTCGTCGGCTCTTGCGTGTCAAGAGCACGACCGGTAGATGGCCCTCAGTGAACCTGAGCAGGAGACGAGGGATCGTCCTCACCCGACTGAGGATTGGCCATACGCGGTTGACACACGAACACCTGCTTTTGGGCCAAAGCCCGCGCAGGTGCCCCTTATGCAGAGAAAGGTTGCTCGATGTGTCCCACATACTGGAAACATGAGGAAACATACAGAGAGCGTGTAGGCATGCCGCCGGATTTAAGAAGAGTTCTTTTCGGCGAGTTTCAGAGTCCCCTGTTCCGCTTTTTAGGGAAATTGGGAATTTTTATTGTATATAGCCTTCAAAATATGTTTTTTGTGTTTCTGTGTCTTGCATGAGTGAATGTATTTATTGGTGTGAATGGGGAGAGTCTGATGGCTAAGTATCTTCTCCATCGCCTCTCAGGTTGTGTGTATGACTTGGGCTGATGGCGGAAATTTTATAAAAATACCTCAACGACCCCAATCTGGGTTAGTTTATTACAGGGAATAGGTAGATGGAAGAATGTCGAGTACTCCATCTTCCAAACAGTATGAGTACGATCAATGTATATAGGTATAAATGTATTTATTGGTGTTCGCGCGAATTATAATTTTTTATTTTGTTTCCGAAATGCCGCTAATCTAAAATTTATCCTAGCTCTGTTCCCTCCCCACAATCCTGTCCTGTTGCTGCCTAGTCCTGCTCTAGTCCTGTTCGCTTCCGTCTCGCTTCCATACAGTCCACTATTAATTAGCCTCCAAGAGTGATTTTCTTTTAGTTTTCTTTCAGTTTTTCTCTTATTTTCAAGAAGCATTTTTTTTTCGTTTTGTTAATTATCGCGTTCAAAATAACGCGAGTGTTCTCCTCCCGCATCCTTAATGCGACACATCATACAGGGTTCGGACGGAGCCCCGAAGGTAATTAATAGACTAGGATTCTGTTTTACATTTGGCAGAGTTATTGCAGGTTCTAGCTAATAAACGGCTCTCCTCCCTGGTTGTCGAGAAAATCAAGCCACAGTTAACAAGTGAGTAACTTATTTTATTTTGTATTTTTATTTATATATATTATGCAGGGTGGGCGACCAAGACCCGAGGGGTTAAAAGCCTAGGTAGGCCCGTACCCCATCCCTAAAAGGTCCGGGACCTGGTCGGCTCACGAGTTCTGCATAAACCTCTTGGACCTGTTTACAAACCCCAAGATTTTAGACCATTTTATCCTGGGGAGTGATTTGTCAATGTCCTCTCCTTCAAAAGTTTCAAATCTATCCCTGGCATACTTATCACATTCTGCAAGGTAGTGTCGAGCCTTTTCTTCTTTTATTTTACAGAAGCAGCAAAAGGGGTCTGGTAGGATACCCATTATGAAGAGGTGTCTTCTCAAGGGGCAATGGCCCGTTAGGATACCTATCAGCCTCCTAATTCCCCTCCTTGAGTTAGAGAATAACCATTTCGCTTCTTTTGGTTTGATTTCCTTCAGAAATTCCTTCGATTGCCTATGTCCGGGGGACAGATTCCATTCTTTCAGGAATTGTTTAATGCCCCAGCAATTAATATTCTCTTTCGCTGTGCTTATAGAGTGGGGTAATACCGGTTGTGGCCCGACAAACGCGATATTTGAGCCTTCTTTCAGGCTGTCCGCCTCTTCATTGCCATAGTGTCCCTTATGAGCTGGTATCCATATGAGGGTTACCCTATTCTCGTCCCTGGTAGTAATCCTGTTAATAAGTTCAACGGTTTCCTCCACCAGCCTAGATGTTGATAACTCTTTTTGTAATGACTTAAGACTGGCCTGACTGTCTGAAAAGATTCTTTTATCTTTTCCCTTAATCTTGTTATCCATGAGTGTTCTGCAGCAAACATTGATGGCCCAGACCTCCGCCTAAAGTATTTTTATTTTATTTTGTGTTTTTATTTAATTTAATTTAATTTTTATTGCGACCGACCAGCGCGTGCACACAAAATTTGGTCCTCCGGGCCGGATCGTATGGTCGTATGGTACTGGTATTGGCAGTATCGAGTGCGTAGCGGCATTACAGCTTCGGGACTGAAATGACCAAGCTGACGGATGCCTCTGTCAAAAAAAAGCAAAAAAAAAAAACAAAACTGGATGGTTCAGACATCCTGCAATTAACATTGACTGTCATTTTGACTTGGTCATCTATACAGATGGAAGGATGAGATGGACTGCGACTACACCTTAATAAAGTCGTGTTACCAGAGCAACTAAAAATAGCCCGTTGTAAATTAATACAGCCATTAGAAAACTCGTGAGAACAATGGCCAAAAGCGAAACAAGGCGAATCCCGATATGAGAGAGTAGATCAAATGTGTGACGTGCATTGTTCAACTCGAATATAAAACACATCAACCCTTAATAACATGTCCGAGCGAACATGTTCCCTATTGGAAATAAGCATAATAATTCGAAAGGCGAAAAACTTAATTTTGTGCAACAATAATTGTGGGATGTGCCATTCACGACCGGACAAAATCATGATACCGCCGGTTTATTTGAACCGTCAGCGTTACGCGTTTCGAAACCTGATGATTTCAACTAGGCAAAAATCGGGCTAACGCCGGTTTTGAGCTTATTTTCCCCCCCACAAGACTCTCCGGTTTCCCAATATCTGTTGGGGTCAGCATTGTCCGAAAGGCGGTTCCCTGAATATTCTTATTATAATTACGTCCGAGGTGAATTGGGCCAGAAGAGACTTAAATGCCAAGGTTGGCCCCTCCCAAAAACCCGACACCCCGCAACAATTATCTAGATTCACAGGCATCGCACATTTTCTGACGGGGCGTTTATTTTCCAGGATCCCTTTTCGAGGAAACGGCGGACAAAACGTCCCTGGACACGATAGGCAAAAGACCGTCGAAAATCTATTTATTTTCGTTAATACGCCGTGATTAAGGTCACCTCGTTGTAGTAACTTGATGACGGACGATTTCATAACATTCTCATCCCAACGCCCCATTATGCAAGAAATATGTTCCAACTTTATATCGGTCGTCCCAACTTATTAATAACATCATAAATAATCCGAGCCCATTATTAAAATCATTATATTCATATCACGCGTTACTTCCTAGTTTATTACTAACCAGTTAAAAGAAAAACTGTATATACACTAAACAGAAAATATAAGTAAAATGGTACATTTCAACATAGAAATACTTTGATAGAATATAAAAAATATATTTTGCATTGTATAAATTCAATTTTTTCCACATCCTAAATGTATTTGTGAAATTAAACAATGTTTGTAAATCCCCAAGCGTTTAAAGAGTTTAAGAAGCTAATACTCGCAATGGATCACAAGAGGAAAAGAAGTCTTAAGTCTTGGGATTTTCCTGAAGTTGGGTTTTTTACTTAGCCATATCAAACCAAACTTGACTACATTATTATCAAAATGATTCAAAGGAAAATAAAGATACTGTTTTCAGAATTGGAAGTATCGACCACTTTTTCACTTACGAACACTCAGGATCAAGGTACGGAAAGAAGAAAGTGAATTCAATTGCTACTCAAGCTTTCGACCTATTTTAAGGTCTATCATCAGAACGAAACAACCTTAAATATATCGACAGATTGACATATTTCAGTTTTTACAGACGATCTCAAATTTCCTTGAAGACCGATTCAGTCCCAACATTGTCAAGGATTGTTAAAAAACTTAAATATGCCCTGATGATGACCTCAACTGAAATTGCTTTATTCTCCAAGACCACACCTTGATCCAGAGTGTTCGAAAATGTAGATACTTCGTGAATAAATAGAAAAGCATAAAAAAGTTTCTCCTCTAAAAGGGTACCTGCATAGTTTTATGTTTTTCCATTGCAGTTTTTTCTAATGGATAAGAATTTTATATGTAAAACAAGTTAACAGAAATTATCTTTCATTGACTCAGTTTTCACCAAAATGTCATCTTAAGTTGAAATTATTCAGAAATCGTGAGATGCGGTCTGGTGTGATTTAGGTTTCAGAAAAACATTTTCTCTATCATGCCAACGTTTCTATCTTTATTGAGATCCTCTTCAGGCGCTAGGATTTACAAACATTGTTTAAATTATACGAATACATGTAAGTTGTTAAAAAATTAATTTGAATTTGAATCAAAATTGAATCAATGATGTGCACAATATAGAAATTTTAGGTTTAATCTTAATTTACATGTAAAGTACACAAAGGTATACAATCAAAGTACATTGATAATTTAATTAACTTAACTTAATTAAATTTGAAATTTTAATATTAATTTAATAATTTAACTAGAATTTCTATGTGTACATCATTGTATAAATTCATATTTTCACATCCTACACGTATTTGTATAATTTAAACAATGTTTATAAATCCCGTCCATGAAGATGATCTCAATAAAGATCGATACCTCGGCAAGATAAAGAAATTTTTTTTTAAACCTACATCACACCAGACCGCATCTCACGATCTTTAAATAATTATAAAAAATTGATTTTATTTGCTAATATTTTCGATCAACCTTATATTTACATAATTGGTAAATATTTCTTTAATCAATGTTAGTTATTTTTCATTGAAATCATTATTATTGTCGTTTTGTAAATCATTTTGACGGTTGACAACAGCAACAAATAACGGACAACCCCAGGCACTGAAGATGATCTCAATAAAGATCGAAACGTTGGCACGATGAAGAAAATGTTTTTTTGAAACCTACATCACACCAGACCGCATCTCACGATTTCTGAATAATTTCAACTTTCAAGATGACATTTTGGTGAAAACTAAGGTAATGAAAGATAATTTCTGTTAACTTGTTTTAAATATAAAATTGAATGTGACCTACCGACAGAAGAAAAAACACGGTCCTTTTTTCTTATAGTCATGAGAAAAAAACAGTCAACAGACAGATCAAACCTGATCTGAAACATTTTCTTTTAGAGGAGAAACTTTTTTATGCTTTTCTATTTATTCACAAAGTATCTACATTTTCGAACACTCTGGATCAAGGTGTGGTCTTGAAGAATAAAGCAATTTCAGATGAGGTCATCACCAGGGCATATTTAAGTTTTTTAACAGTCCTTGACAGTGTTGGGACTGAGTCGGTCTTCAAGGAAATTTGAGATCGTCTGTAAAAACTGAAATATGTCAATAGGTCGACATATTTAAGGTTGTTTTGTTCTGATGATGACCTTTAAATAGGTCGAAAACTTGGCAGTAGCTATTGAATTCACTTTCTTCTTCAAGACCGTACCTTGATCCTGAGTGTTCCTAAGTGAAAAAGTGATCGATACTTCCAATACTGAAAATTTATCTGACAGGCTAACTTTTGGAAAGCTCAAATATGTAAGTAAGCTATATCTATCAAAAATGAACGGATTCATTAAATGAAATGATTGAAAAATAATTTTTTTTAAGTTACAGTCCTTGACAATGTTGGGACTGAGTCGGTCTTCAAGGAAATTTGAGATCGTCTGTAAAAACTGAAATATGTCAATCTGTCGACATATGTAAGGTTGTTTCGTTCTGATGTTTGACTTTAAAATAGGTCGAAAGCTTGAGTAGCAATTGAATTCACTTTCTTCTTTCCGTACCTTGATGCTGAGTGTTCGTAAGTGAAAAAGTGGTCGATACTTCCAATTCTGAAAACAGTATCTTTATTTTCCTTTGATCATTGTGATAATAATGTAGTCAAGTTTAGATTGGCCATGGCTAAGTAAAAAACCCAACTTCAGGAAAATCCCAAGATTTAAGAGACTTCTTTTCCTCTTGTGATCCATTGCGAGTATTAGCTTTTTAAACTCTTTAAACGCTTGGGTTTTATTTATTTTTATTGGCCCAAGGATTTTGTTTTATTTTTCTTTGTTTTTTCTTCCTTCCGAATAAATCGGGTGATCCTCCGTATCGCACATGAAGAATTTTGTTAAAGGTTTATTTTCATTGGAGTCACTGTGATTAATATTTTCTAAACTTTGTAAATAATTGTTTATTTTTTTCTGTTCGCCTGGGTTTTGTGTGCCACCTGAGCACAAACAAATGTTTGGAAGGGTCACGACCTAAACATAAAAACCGAATTTTTAACCAAAAGATTCCAGGTAGAACCAAATATTTGATTTTTTTTTCTTTCCCTTGGAGTCATTGTCGGCAGGTTTTTGAGACAGATAGCTTTATAATGTTTCGAGCACAAAGGAATTCTTGGAAGAGCCTTGGAAAAAATGTATAATCAAACAATAGTTAACTAAAAAATGTCACGCAGGACCAAGGATTTAAGGGATTTTTTGTAACAGTTTGAGTCATTATGATTAATAGTTTTGCAGAACCTTAAAAACTGTCCTTTTTAGGCAGGTGGTCTGGCATATGTTTTGAACATGAACAAATTTTTAAAAGGTCAAAATATATAATCGAACCGTAGTTGATAAAATAACCTCAGGATAGGATAACAGTTTTATTTTCAATCATTAGCCCAAACATACAATGGAACCGTAAAGAATCAATGGAAAACCAAATTTTTCTATACGATTTTAAGGATAAAAAATTAGTCTCCATTTGATGAAAAAAATGAAGAATTCTAAAATTTGTTTGAGGTTTGGTTTTCATTTGAGTCAGTATAACGAATAGGTTTTTTTTAAGTCTGAAAATACACGCTTTTTTGTCATTGCTTGAGCACAAACAAATGTTTTGGACGAGTCTTGACCAAAATATTAAACCGAAAAGTATTTTTAAGAAAAGGCTTTACGTGACCTAAGATATTTGAGGGATTTCTGTTTTCCTTTGAGACATGAGAGCATGGACAGATAGGCTGGATTTAGAATGTTTTTGGTCTAGTTTTTGTATGTTCCAAAACAAATATTTGGAAGGCCAAATATGGATCAAAGTGAGTTTAAAAAAAGCTTTAGGCAAACCCTAAAGTTTTAAGGATATCTCTTTTTCTTAGTGTTTTGGTACATCTACATCTACAAGCAATCTAACAAAAATGAACCTCAAGCAAACCTTCATAAAAAGGAGAAGAAGAAGAAGAAGAAGGGGAGGAAGGGGAAGAAGGAGAGGAAGGAGAAGAAGGAGAAGAAGGAGAAAAAGGAGAAGAAGGAGAAGAAGGAGAAGAAGAAGAAGGAGAAGAAGGAGAGGAAGGAGAAGAAGGAGAAGAAGAAGAAAAAGGAGAAGAAGGAGAGGAAGGAGAAGAAGGAGAAGAAGGAGAAAAAGGAGAAGAAGGAGAAGAAGGAGAAGAAGGAGAAGAAGGAGAAGAAGGAGAAGAAGGAGAAGAAGAAGAAGAAGGAGAAGAAGGAGAAGAAGTGGAAGAAGAAGAAGAAGGGGAAGAAGGAGAAGAAGGAGAAGAAGGAAATGAAGGAGATGAAGGAGAAGAAGAAGAAGAAGAAGAAGAAAAATACATTTATTATTATACATAAAAAACAGTACATTATATTTACAATACATTTTAAGCTTGGCAAAAAGTCGTCTGCCGGAATTTGGAATTCTTTTGATTATAACATAATTTAATTCATTTTACAGCGGTAATATTAAAGATGATTTTAATTAACATAAGAAATATGTGTGGTGATTAGTGACCGTTAATCGATAATTATTCAGAAATCGTGAGATGCGGTCTGGTGTGATGTAGGTTTCAGAAAAACATTTTTTTTATCGGGCCAACGTTTCGATCTTTATTGAGATCATCTTCAGGGCTCAAAGTGTTTGTCTTCTGTGTAATTGTGCCATTCTTGCGTGTCGTGTTGAGAGTGCCAGTGAGATATTGCTGTTTTATGTTTATATATGACATAAAACATATAAACATAAAACAGCAATATTATTGCACATGAAACATCTTTCCCTGAGAGGATCCTTCCTCAACGAGGGCAAATAATTGAGAAATAATAATTCCCCTGTAAGCTTGAACAACCACCTCAATTGACAAAGATTCAATCCCAAGTCACTCCAGCCCAAAACCCCGAATTCACTGACTTCAAAAGGGTTCTGTACAGAAGAAAGTACTCAGACTAGCCATCCTCACATACTCCTTTCGATGAACTATTCCTATCTTAGTAAGGAAAATTGAATCTTCCATTAAGGCATATGGCCTGTGGAAAGATCAAACTCACTAGAGTAATGCGAGCCAAGGTACTCCAGGAATCAAACCAGAAAGCCCTACGCCTTACCTCCTCCCTGGCTGCAGCACTTACCAATCAATGACCCGAAAGTGACAACACTCTCAAACAAAATTTAAAATGCAGGCGTAATGATTATAGGATTAACCATACGGGTGTCTATAGGCAGAGAAAATATTTTTTTAAAGAAATATCTTTGCAAGACCTCATAGCGATTATAGCCTCAAATCTGAGCTGTATAACAAATTATGGATCGCAACCACTATTATAAACCTGATAGTTGGTTAGCAAAGGCACTTCGTTTTGTGAGAAAACACTGACCAGATTCTGTTCAGATCCAGCTTAGCACTAGAAACCTTTCCGTTGAGGTGACGATTGAACGATAATCGAGGTGTCAAAGTGACGTCCATATATTTGTATCTTTTAACAACCTCTATTCGAGAACTTGTATAAAACCATTTCTTGGTTGGCATCAGCCTACCACCCTTTTTGAAAATCATCACATTAGACTTTTTTAGGTTCAGAGTGTTCACAATATTTTCCTGTTCTCTTAAGGTTAGTGTCCGAGTGGATCGAGGTCACGATAGCTCAAGTGGTAGAGCAGCGGCGTATCTAGCCGAAGGTCGTGGGTTCGAATCCCGCTCGTGACACTTGTGAACTTGTTTATAATGCTTTTAGCCTTGTGTTTGTATGTTATGTGTTCAAACAAATCTTTGAAAGAATCGTAGCCTAAATATAAAACCGAACGGTATTTTAACGAAAAAACTAAGTGGATGAAAGTTTTGACATTCTGTTTTCCATTGCGTCATTGGGCATGGTTTTTGGGGGCAGATAAATTTTGAACAAAAACAAATGGAAGGGACAAAGATTCAAGGCAGAGCCAAAGTTTTGAGGAATTTTTGTTCCACTGTAGTTATTGTAACTAATAATGACTTAAAGTGTTTTTTATTAAGCCGGATATACTGGCTTTTCTTTGTTACCAGCTCAATCAGATGTTCAGAAGTACAAAGAACAAAATATAAAATGTCTATCGCAATAGCCATTTATTTCGTCAGACACGTTTTGGTTTAAAATAGACCATCTTCAGTAACTTTTTTTGTGTATAAAGTGTTTCGATGGTTTTTTACGTTGTTATACGTTCAAAAGACTGAACGACTATGGACTTAGTGATTAGTTTGTCTGTAGTGGGATTTGTCTACAGTAGGGGTGAGAAAACCCGCCCCTGTGGACATCCCCTGGCTGTCCTAACCCGGATGGTAGCTCTACCCAAGGTGGATGTAATTACTGTTCCTCTGACCTTCTTCCACCCATTGGCAGATTTTTACCGAGACTCCCCTGCTCTTAATTGCTTTATATAGAGAGGCTGTGGTTGCGTTAAAGGCTCTTTCTATTTTTATGGGGAAATAGTCAAAATATAAAAATATAACAGCATCGTTTCGACGAGACCTAGTTAAAGGCGAGTATTTTCACATAATCCCTACTTGAATGTACCCATAAATAAAAGTAAGATGAATGATTTTTTTAACATTTCACCTTCTAAACTTTGTTTAAATTAAATTTAAGTTATTCGAAATTAAATTATGTTCCTTATTTTCTGAAAAGCAGGGGTACTATTGATATATAGTTTTGATAGATCCTTTACAATTTTTCCAAAACATTTTATACAGGGTCAGGAATACTTCATAGCTTAAATAAGATATAGGTAATTGAGGAATTATTTGCGTTGCGTAGACGATAGTTTGTTAGACGGAGAGGTGCAATTTATTCGTAATCACGAGGCTAATGCAAGATTCATCAGCTCGTTACTAGGAAGAGATTGGAAATACCGAACTGACCCAGTTGACCCGTGACTGATGATTTTTTTTTTGTAGTGACTCAGGATTATTGTGCAATTGAAAACAACTAATCCGCCCTGAGTAGTTAAGATCACCCACTGATGGTTTCATTGTGAAGAAATTGGGTTTTCACTCCACGCCCATCCACGACGGTCTGATGTTTTTTATTTGGAGGTTCATTTCTGAAGTAGAGCGACCCAAGGGATGGCAGCATCTACTGGGGCTAGATATCTATCTATTTATCTCATCTATATAGCTATCCATCTCCCTCTCTCTCTCTCTCTCTCTCTCTCTCTCTCTCTCTCTCTCTCTCTCTCTCTCTCTCTTAACTTATCTATCTATCTATTTATCTCATCTATATATCTATCCATCTCTCTCCCCCTCTCTCTATTATCTTATCTATCTATCTATCTATCTACTATCTATTTATCTATCTCATCTATATATCTATCCATCTCTCTCCCCCTCTCTCTATTATCTTATCTATCTATCTATCTATCTATCTACTATCTATTTATGTATCTCATCTATATATCTATCCATCTCTCGCTCTCTATCTATCTATTTATCTCATCTATATATCTATCCATCTCCCTCTCTCTCTCCCCCTCTCTCTATTATCTTATCTATCTATCTATCTATTTATCTCATCTATATATATCTATCCATCTCCCACTCTCTCTCTCGCTCTCTCTCTCTTTCTCTCTCTCTCGCTCTCTTACCTTGTCTATCTATCTATCTATTTATCTCATCTATATATCTCTCCATCTCCCTCTCTCCCCCCTCTCTGTATTATCTTATCTATCTATCTACTATCTATTTATCTATCTCATCTATATATCTATCCATCTCCCACTCTCTCTCTCTCTCGCTCTCTTACCTTATCTATCTATCTATTTATCTCATCTCTGGGGACCGCAGTAGCCGAGTGGTTAGCATGAGAGACTCTCACGCCGCGGTCGTGGGTTCGATTCCAACCATCGCCTCTCGCCATTTTTTCCCGATAACCCCCAATTTGAACACACAAGAATTCGTACTATGGCTAATATGCAAGATCATAAGGCCAATAAAAAATAAATAAAAATAANCTCTCTCTCTCTCTCTCTCTCTCTCTCTCTCTCTCTCTCTCTCTCTCTCTCTACTATGTTATCTATCTATCTATCTATATATCTATTTATCTATCCCTCTCTCTCTATCTATACACACACACACACACACACACACTCTCTCTCTCTCTCTCTCTCTCTCTCTCTCTCTCTCTCTCTCCATCCTGATGATATGTTAGAACAAAAGGAAAGTAGTAAAACCTTCAATAAGAACCATACTTGATCTTGGGAATGAGAAAAAAAATTACAAACAATTTATTAGTTCGTAACAGAGATTTTAAGCAGTAAGCATTAGTTTCCGTCTTATTTTAATCCCCAGGGGCGTGGATTAGGCTTTTCTTTCAGTATGTTCATATTTTGCGGTATAATATTTATGACGGCTTTGAAAATTTCAAAACACCGGTTTTTTATTATTATTATGCATGTGTATCCGCTTTTTGACACATGGGTTCAAGGGTCGCCAAGATAATGAAAAGTGCCCCATTAAGTGTGACAAAAAGTGTTCTTCGTGCCTGCCAATTTTAAAGACGAAGAATTTAAATAATCTGCGCCGAGATATGATTTCGTCACCGTAATGCACAAGGGTTGGGAAACCGGTCGGATGCAGTGCAGCCTTGGTAGATACCGTCCTCCAGTGAGCCACTACACCTCAGGTATGAACCGCCAAATAAAAAAAAAAAAAAAATCAGACCGTCGTGGATGGACGAGGAATGAAAATCCGATTACTTCACAATGAACGATCAGTGGGTGATCTATCTCTCATTTCCTCTCTAATTCTAGCTCTCATATTTCAATATAGTTACGAAAGTACTTGTGAATAATCTATGCGATGTGAAGGGAAAGATTGATAGAAAATTTTGAGGAGCACTTTCTCTTCATCCACCTGATAAATAAAATATATTATTTTAACCTATATTATTTTGAATTTTTAAATATGATGGATTATCCGATAAATGGACATTTCCAAATTGAACCGGTTTTCCTCTTGCTAAATACATGGACAGACATTAATTTCTGTTTTAACGACATTTCATACCGGCCTGTTATATTTTATAATTATAATATTAAGATGTTTTAATCAAAAGTTTTTTTTTTAATTGCATCAATCGAAAGAAATGAAACAGGTACAAGATATAAAAATATATGAAACAGGAATAGCACATCTACTTTCACACTCCTATACGAGTATATTTTTAGGTATTATTTTCTGGTCAAATTCATATACAATACCATATCATTTCATTTGTAAATTGGGAGAAAATACGGTTACCAGAGTACGTTAAAGAAGACCATTAAGAACAGACTATTCTCTCTCTCTCTCTCCCTCTCTCTCTCTCTCTCTCTCTCTCTCTCCTTCTTTGGTTTATATATATTACATATACATTATATATATTATTATCTGGTTGACCTGATTTATGTACAAGTATCCTATGTACGAGAAAAAAGATCAGGAAGAGACTATTCTTTAACCATAACCACCCCCAAACCATTCTCTCTTTTTCACACACTCTCTCTCTCTACAAAGGTTTCTTTCGGTTTTATATATTATTATCTGGTTGACCTGATTTATATACAAGTATCCTATGTACGAGAAAAAAAGATCAGGAAGAGACTATTCTCTAACCATAACCACCCCCAAACCATTCTCTCTTTCTCACTCTCTCACTCACTCTCTCTCTCTCTCTCTCTCTCTCTCTCTCAAGGATTCTTCCGTTTTTATATATTATATATTATTATCTGGTTGACCTGATTTATGTACAAGTATCCTATGTACGAGAAAAAAGATCAGGAAGAGACTATTCTCTAACCATAACCATCCCCAAACCATTCTCTCTTTCTCACTCTCTCACTCTCTCTCTCGCTCTCTAAAGTTTTCTTTGATTTTTATATATTATATATTCTTATCTGATTGACCTGATGTATGTACAAGTGTCTTATATACGAGAAAAAAGATCAGAAAGAACATACTATTCTGTCTCTTCTCTGTGGCACAGTGTGTATTTCTATCTAGTTGTTGTTCCTTCTGGTACTTCTGTTATTTGTTAAAGATCTCCTTGTTAAATAAAGGTTTCATATTGCCAGTTATTTTACGATTTCGTTTTCACTATGTTACACAATAAATGGACCTCGGTTAACCCGCTACAATCGTTGTATTCCTAACCCAGAGGCATTTGTATTATTTATTTCAATTTATTTATCTTATAAAATGACAAACCCCACCTCTCCTGCCCACTGTCAGAATGGTATTTTTTATATAAATAATTTTATAAAATGCCAGAGGGTAGGTGTTCGCCTCCGAAAAAGGCGAA
Organism: Cimex lectularius; assembly: GCF_000648675.2. Lineage (NCBI taxonomy): Eukaryota > Metazoa > Arthropoda > Insecta > Hemiptera > Cimicidae > Cimex > Cimex lectularius. Next base: position 1,623,499 of record NW_019392669.1, read on the forward strand.
ATCCCATTTGGGAGGTCGCAAGATGGAAAAATTGAATTTGTTGTAACGAAGTCCGGTGGTACAGAGGTCAGTTGTATCCAAAAGATTATTGCTGAGGCGAGGCGTTGGTCATTATTCTTTTTCCTTCTTTTTTGTTTTTTTTATTCGGTCTTTAATTCAATTTCGGCCTCTTAGCTGGTGTCAGCCTTCGGAGAAAGACAATGGCGGGTTCTCGACCCCAAGGTTCAAGTATTTACAAGAACAAATATGAAGCAATTCCTGTTCAATTAGGCTGTTATATTTTAGTCAAGGGTGTTAGTCAACCCACGACTTTTAAATACTTTAAAAGGGTCATCGCGGGTGTGAAGGACGAAAAAAAGATTTAACATCAGAACTTTTATTTTTACGTTTATTTTTTAAGTAACCGAATATTGGCTGTTGACCCTCGAGTCACTCCAAAAACATCCAATTTACCTTGCATCAAACAAAAATTTCAAATTAGAACTTTTGAGAAGAATCAGAACATTGATTAATTTATACCGATCAATTTATACTGATTGACCTGAAGCATAAATCCAAAATAATCAAGGTTTTTGAAAATGGTATAAAATTATCAAAACAATTTACATTAATTTAAAAAAAAATACAACTCATGATTTTCCACGTTTATAAATTTTATAGACACCGTTTCAATTTGATAGCGATTTCGTCTAGTTTCTAGTTTGTATTCTCATAATACATCCTTTCCAAAATTACAGGATTGATTGAGGGTTCAACTTTATGGTGTGGCAAGCAGTTTATTCCCCCTTTTTTGTATGTTAAACGTGAATAAAGAGGAAATAGTATGTGTAATACAGTATCTATCGAGCAATTGGATGTAAACATCAGTAAAAAAAAAAGAGAGATTTTTTGAGAATGTTTTGGATTTTGGAGGAGAACTGAGGTCGAGACGCTGTTGTTTGGATTTCACTATAGACGAGGAGGTAAACTTGATTTCACACTACGTTTTCTAAGCAGATAGCGTACGTAATCCACCTGAATGATTGATCTATTTGTGTGTGGACGAAGTAAAGATGGCGTAAGGTCAGGTTTATAAGTAGGGCGAGGCAAGACGTTGAATTTTGTATGCTAAACGCGAATAAAGAGCAAGATGTGATTTTACGGTTAAAACACTATCTACAAGAACAAAAATGAGAAGTTTTGAGAATGTTTTGGATTTTGGAGAAAAACTTTGGTCGAGACGCTGTTGTTTGGATTTCACTATAGACGAGGAGGTAAACTTGATTTCACACTACGTTTTCTAAGCAGATAGCTTACGTAATCCACCTGAATGATTGATCTATTTGTGTGTGGACGAAGTAAAGATGGCGTAATGTCAGGTTTATAAGTAGGGTGAGGCAAGACGTTGGTTTTTTTTTATGCTAAACGCGAATAAAGAGCAAGATGTGATTTTATGGTTAAAACACTATCTATAAGAACAAAAATGGGAATTTTTGAGAATGATTTGGATTTTGTAGCAGAACTGTGATAGAAGCGCTGCCATTTTGGGCTTTTCACCATATACAAAGAGGCTGAATTTGATTGGCTCACAGTTTTCTAAGAAGATTTGAAAAAAAATATGGTGCGATGTCAGGGTTATAAGCAGGGTGGAACTCGTTCATTTTCTCCTACGCTAAACGCAATCCAAAACGTTTTTTGCACAATATTGATCAGTTGTTTCAAAAACATTATCCAGCGAGCCATTTATTTTTGTATTATTCATATAAATGTTTGTGGCTCCTTGAAGCGCTCGCCAATTTTCTATAATATTGCCCCAAGGCCAGGGTTTTAAGCAAGGAGAGCCAAAACGCTGACTCATTTCATGTCTCCTGATTTTCAAACACAAACACCTGCACGATCATTTTCTTCGTACAATGTTGAATTATTTTGCTTTTTAAACGTCATAATATCAAGCTATGAAGCTCAGGTATAAAGCCACTTGGATTTTGGCAAATCTATGATAAGGTCAGTTGGAGTAGGAGGACTGTTTTCTTTAAAACTGGATTTTTGTACTTTTGGGCCTTTGTAAGAATCTTCGTCGCTTATGTGCAACTAAGTAATAATTATTACACATTCAAGGATTAAGGAACGATGCGTCTAAAAGTATTTATAAATCTTTTCATCCACACTTCGGTTTTAATTTATATGTTAATTAATCCCCAGTCGTCCTTGTACCGGCCGAAGGAGGATCGCCCCATAATTTGGGCCCGGCAAAGAAAACCGATCCAAATCCAAACGCGGAATGTAAAAAATTCAACTCGACGAATCTACCGGCAGGTAAAATTCACAGGTTTCAGGTGTGGAACACCGATTAGCAGATCGATTTCATATAGGTTTAGATAAAGATCGCTGAATACTAACACCTTTCCAAGTCGGAAGTCAGGATTAGCTAATGTTAAGGCAAGGTCGTGGGCACTAAATACTATCTATTTTACTCCTTGTAATTTATTAAGCATGAATCACGCCTTGCAGATACCGATTATTATGGAAATGGTAGTAATAATAATAATAATACGACTATAAGCTTATGTATGTGTTACTTTCTTTTCAATGGTCATTCGCAATGCGCTGTTAGAATAAATCTTTTTTGTCTTTATTACTGTTTAAGGCTTTTAACACATTGAATGAAACACCGTTTGGCGTTGAAAGCTTTCTGATAATGGACGAAGGCAACGAAGACATTAACATTTTATGGAAAATCTTGTTCGGATGTGGTTGATTGTTGAATATCGACTTTTGAACCTTGTCTGCCAAAAGGTTTTGGGTTCTTTTTTTCCAATAATCACCTCCACGATTAATCGACTTGACAGTTTTATCAATCTAATTGAACAAGATTCCGAATCCTCTCATTTAAATTTTCATCACTAGTATTATTTTGAGTTTGTATTTATTGTGTTGCCTTCGGGGCTTATGTTGTTATTCGCTCGTATAGACAAGGTAAAAATATATTTTTTCCATTTTTTGGAAATCACCGTAAGAAATGCAGTATAATTTGGCATTTTCTTTATTTTCTTTATGTTAGAAATTAATTAGCCCTTGCAATGTAAAAGCCGACAGACAATCCATTATCGTATGCGTATATGTGCGATTACCAATGTTTTCTATGAGTTGAATCTGGTATGAAAAACTGTTTGCGTGAGAGAGAGAGAAAGAGAAAGAGAGAGGAGAGGGATAGAGAGAATATGAGAAAGAATGTGTGAGAGAGAGAGAGAGAGAGAGAGAGAGGAGAGAGAGAGGAGAGGGAGAGAGCGTGAGGGAGAGGGAAAGGGAGAGAGAGGAGAGGGATAGAGAGAATATGAGAAAGAATGTAAGAAGAATGTAAGGGAGAGAGAGAGAAAGAGAGAGAGAGAGAGAGAGAGAGAGAGAGAGAGAGAGAGAGAGGAGAGGGAGAGAGCAAAGGGGAAGAGAAAGTGACGAAACACAGAAGATCTCTCTCTCTCTCACTTTCTCTCACCCTCATTTTCTCTCACTGTTTTCCCATTCTATTTTTAACTAACAATTCAATATTTTTACGAACTAATTTTGAATATAGTGAAAGATATAAAAGGAAAGATAAATAGAAAATGGTGTTAACAGAGTGTGAAAAAATGTCAAAAATCTAAAAGTGAGAGAGAGAGAGAGAGAGAGAGAGAGAGAGAGAGAGAGAGAGAGAGAGAGAGAGAGAAGAGCAAAAATGTTTAAATAAGTAAAAATATATAAACATAATAGGATAATAATATAAAGATAAACAGCTAGATAGATAGAGGGAGAGAAAGAGAGAGAAGAGCTAAAATGTATAGATAGATAAAAATATATCAAGATAATGAGATAAAAATATAAGGATAAACAGCCAGATTAGATAGATAGATAGATAGATAGATTTATATATATATATATATATATATATATATGTGTGTGTGTGTGTGTGTGTGTGTGTGTGTGTGTGGAAAAGTGAATTTATACAATGTAAAATATATTTTTTATATATATTCAATCAACGTATTTCTACTCACTCAAAGTGTTTGTCTTCTGTGTAATTGTGTCATTCTTGCGTGTCGTGTCGAGAGTGCCAATGAGATTTTGCTATTTTGTGTTTATATAAGTTGGATTTTGAAGGGGTGGGGAAGGATGTCGGTATAAAAAAGACATTTTTGTATAAGGCGTCGGCTTATATTTTGCATTGTATAAATTCACTTTTCCACATCCAAAATGTAATTGCTATATGTGAACAATGTTTGTAAATCCCAGGCCCTGAAGATGATCTCAATAAAGATCGAAACGTTGGCACGGTAAAGAAAACGTTTTTCTGAAACCTACATCACACCAGACCGCATCTCACGATTTCTAAATAATACAAATAAATAAATAAATATATATATATATATTTGAGTGTGAGAGCGAGAGAGACAGAGAGAATCGGAGAAAGAGAGTGAGAGGGAGAGAGAAAGGGAGAGACAAACAGACAGTGAGAAGGAGCGGGAGAGAGAGGTAGAAAGAGAGAGAGAGAGAAAAAGAGAGAGAGAGAGAGAGACAAACAGACAGAGAGAAAGAGCGGGAGAGAGAGATAGAGGAGAGTGAGTGAGCGAGAGAGAGAAGAGAAAGAGTGAGAGAGACTGAATTAGATAAAGATAAACCAACATAATGAAAGCAACTCGAAAATGATGTTCTGTGTGTTTGCATGTTTTAATTTGGTATGTGTTTGTGTGTGCTGGTTGGTATGAGTGGTCGTTTTATTTTGTTATTATATATTATATATAGTAATAAGTAGTTTATTTACACCTGTTTCCAGGTTTGGTTGTTAGCGTTGTTCATTGCTAATTACAGTATATATTTTTTGTGTGTTTTTGTTTACTTTATGCTGTATTGGCGAGACTTTTTGTTTATAGTGTTGTCAAAGTTGAACTACAGAGAGAAATTAAGTTATTATTGACGTTTCGGCCAATGGATAACAGAACATTTTTAATGAGCGCATATTGCAGTTCATTGCCTTTTTATTCGATTTACGATCCTTTACTAATTCAACGGATTATTTAAGGTAACAGTAGGCTTGAGTTTAACAACGTAATAAATAACAATTTATATTTGGGAATTAAGGTAATTATAGCTTCAGGCAAAGAGAAAAATATGTTATAAACGGCTATATATCGTAAAACATTATTCAAAATAATACGTTTTGACGATTGGACACGGTCAACGTGGGGATTTTAGCTTCTATATTTTTTATCTCGTGTAAAATGTTAAAATTTATGTTTCATATTTAATAATATCTGCCAAACTACAGAAGGCCCGGTAGCTTGTGGAGTGATTAAAAAAAAAGCTCACCGTATATTGTTCATGCTGAACAAGATATCCTATTGATCACATTTATGGCCCCGCATAATCTCCACTGTCGAAAGTTAATCAGAGGCCTTTTCAAAGGTTCACCCACTCGCAGGGCCGAATTTGTCCAGATGTTTATCTTTTTTAGCTATTCTTCAGTGTTCAGTTGAAATTCATAAATTATACAAAAAAAGGCGAATTGTTGAAAAACAAATAAATTTTTCGTTTACTGTGGAAAGAAATATCTAGAAAAATCATCGATTGAAAATTTAGAAAACAGGAGAAAAATTTCTCTCTCCTTTAATTATGTATATCTCCATTTTATCGAGTGTTAAAAATGTGTAGAATAATTTCTCCAAAAATTTCAGTCGTGCCGACTTTACACAGATGAATGAGTTTTAACTCAATGTGAATTGGGATTGTCTTATGGAAGGTTCCATTGATAATGCGGTCGATTACCTGTATGTGATATTAAATTACGCTTTCAATATTTTCAACCCAGATAAAATTGAAGAAAAGCAAATTTCCTTTTTGGTATTCCTACGAATTAAGTCTGATCAAGAAGAAGAATAGAGCGCATAAGAAATTTCAACGTACAGGTGACACTGATGACTACTCTTATTTCTCTCAATTAAGGAAAGTTGTAAAGGATAAAATTTCTGCTTGTTATGCAAATTATATGGAAGGTATTGAATTGGGGTGCATTGTCGATGTAAAACGTTTCTGGTCTTTTGTAAACATTAAACGGAAATCCAAAAATGTTCCGATTGAAATTACTTTTAATGGAAATTCGATATCCGACGAAGCTCTGATTTCTAATCACTTTGCATCGTTTTTTAAAAGTAATTTTCATGATGGCCGCGGATTAATAAATCAGGGTCTTACTTGACTTACACTTCGCCGGCTAAATAGGGGTACCCCAGAATACACAAGTCGTTTGTTTGTCTTTTCTTTGTTTTTTTGTAAATTTTTCTTTAAATTTTTTAGTTCATTTTATTTTGTATTTGACAAGTCTATTTTTTTTGTTATAGTTTGTGCTAGTAAGCCATTTAATTTTGTCATTTTACTTCTATAAGTATTTTTGTGAAATAAAAGCAGAAACTTATCCCGCATTCTTTTTTATTTTCCCTTTGTTCGAACCGCGGGGTAAAGATATACTTCGACCCTAACTTGAGGTCCCCGAAGCCCCAACAGATATCTTAAAAAGATGTGCAGTTTTGAAAGATTCCTTTGCGATGGGACCTGATGGTATACCAGAGATGTTTGTTAAAACTTGCTCTTCATCGATTGCTCTGCCACTTAAAATTATTTTCAAAGATGTATTAGGGAAGGCATCTTTCCCGTTAAATGGAAATATTCTTACGTGGTTCCTATTTATAAGAAAGGTAATTCCCACTTGATTGTTAATTACAGACCCGTTTGCAAATCTTCTGTTTTCGCCAAGANCGATCCACTCGGACACCAACTTCCCATCTCAACCCCACCTTTTGAATTTTCCCTCCTTTTTGCCATTTTTCAAATGTCGTGTAATCGGATTGGATCTTTACCCCGCGGTTCGAACAAAGGGAAAATAAAAAAGAATGCGGGATAAGTTTCCGCTTTTATTTCACAAAAATACTTATAGAAGTAAAATGACAAAATTAAATGGCTTACTCGCACAAACTATAACAAAAAAAGATAGACTTGTCAAATACAAAATAAAACTCGACGACAAATGAAATGGCCACGGAGAGCTTTAGTGAAGTATACTTCATTTAAATTCATTAAATTCACTAATTTCGTGGTCCGCTTGACCAATTAATTAAGGTTTTTTTAGTTGAGATAAATCGATGTCACGATAGCTCAAGTGGTAGAGCAGCGGCGTATCAAGCCGAAGATCGTGGATTCGAATCCCGCTCGTGCCATTGACTTTTTTATCTCAACTAAAAAAACCTTAATTAATTGTAATATATTAATTGGTCAAGCGGACCACGAAATTAGTGAATTTAATGGAAATAGTGTTCACGCTGTATATACAGATTTATCTAAGGCCTTCGATAGAGTTGACATTGATATTCTTCTGTTTAAGTTGAAAATCCTTGGAGTTGGTGATCCTTTGTTATCCTTCATCGAATCATTTCTATCTGTCGCTCTTTTTCTTTTCTCATTAATAACTCTGTATCGGATAGGATTTCTACATTTTCGGGCGTACCTCAGGGTTCTCACTCCGGGCCCATATTATTTCTTGTTTATTTCAATGATGTCTGTCGTATATTCAAGGATTGTAAGTTTTCTTTATTGGCGGATGATTTAAAAAAAATTAATTCAGTGACTTCTACGTTGATGGGCAGAGATTGGAAGAGGTTGACACTATCTCCGACCTTGGTGTCGTTTTCAGCAGAAAGGGTGATTTCAGTGACCATATCAAACAGATTCGAGGTAAGGCTCTACGCAATCTTGGCTTTATTACTAGGTTTTCTAGAGATTTTAAAAACATCTTGGCAGTTAAAATATTATATCAATCCCTCGTTCGTAGCCATCTGGAATATGCAAGTGTCGTGTGGTCCCCTGGTTGGTGAGATTAGCGACTTGGAAAAAGTACAAAAGAAAGCAATCAGGATAATGGCCTTCAGATTTGGTCTTGCACACCTGAATTACTTGGAAAGACTGAACTGGCTTAGTCTTGAGTCGCTTAGCTCCCGCCGTATTTTTGCCGATCTCATTTGGGGTTGGAAATTGTGGAATGGGGCCATTGATATCCTAAACTTACATTTATCGCTATGCGTGCCTCAGCGACCACTTAGGAACCATAATTTGTTCTTTGTTCCACACTACAAAACAGAATATGGACTAAATTCACCCCTTCCGAGGATAATGAGATTGCTGAATTATTATTCTAATGAAATAGATGTATTTCGCGATTCCTTGAATTCAGCTAAAGTTAAATTAAAATGTTTACTTGCCTTGAATCATTAAGTCTTGTGTTTTTGTTATTATTGCTTAATTGTTCATTTGTTCTTTTTGTTATTATGTGCCTTTTTTTTGACTACTCCTTTTGTAAATTCTTTCTGTTGGAGTTATAATAAATAAATAAAAATTTATAACAATAAATTATTTGCAAAGTTGCCTTAAAAAAATGAATTTGGATGAATCAGTGGTCCCAGATTGGATTTCATATTTCCATTGTGGAAAAATCCCGTGGAAATACTGGTATTATTGCGGAACAAGGTGTATAATTCAAGAACGTTGCGGCATAAAAGTCAAAGATGAAGATAAGAAAAATCGCCCAACAGGCTATACTTATACTGAAACTATCATATTGTGTCACTAGCGGAATAAGGGGTTCTCTGGTCCGATTTAGTCCGAGTGGAAAAACCGGGGGGGGGGGAAGAAAGAAAAGAAGAACAGAATTCGGAACTGGAAGTTTTCACACGGTCATCGACGATATTTTATATCGGTTCAACTCTCAACAATTGGAATTTGTTACCTTTGAAACGTCTTTCTATAGTGTCAAGATGCCAAGAATTGAAAAGTGGAGAAAAACCATTCGGCTCGCTGTTTGACGTTCGGAACGGTTCTGTTACAGAAAAGAATTTTCACAGATGATTTCGTCCTAAGCTGAGTCCTTCGTGATTTTTCCCCGATGTTCAAGTTCAAGAAAAATTAAATTAGCACTTTTTTTACAAATCAAGCTCAATTTCTTATACTCCCTAATGGTCTGGCAAAATTGAAAACGCAGAGGCACTTTGGGAAATTTATTCTGAAATATCGTGATCTGTCAATCAATCGATTTTTGATCCTTGGCCTTAAACAGCCTCAACCCTGTATCAAGGCTGACTATTGTCCTAACTGGTTCGTAATGAAATTCATTGGCACACCTGAAAACGTTAGATATCATTTTGACATTTAATATCTATCAAAATGTCTTCCAGGGGCCAAAATTTCTTTGGACACAACACTTGCGAAAACGACCCGGTTCGCCTACCTTGACTCCAATTGGCGCACATCTGTGCATCACGGGCCCACCCGAAACGTAACCGGACGGTGCCTCCCTAATATTTATACATTCGGAAACTGGGCTAATCGGCCGCTACTTTACCACTTCCATATAGACCAGAAAAAAATGCACACCAATTTGATCAAGATGTCTCCTTTCCTTCGCTTTTTAGCAGTAATTTACATATACTGTCGCCAAAATTTATATCATGACAAGCAGTTGTGAAAATTCATAAAGAAAAACGATATAAGAGTAAGACAAGCATATTATAACATGACTCATGTAGAATGCCAATGCGAGCTGAATTAGTCGTACATACATGGTGTCAAAACATATTTCTCCGAGATAAAGGGGAGAGAGAGAAAAAAAAGAAAGAGATAGATAGATAGATAGATAGATAGATAGATAGATAGAGAGAGACAGAGAGAGAAAGAGAAAGAGAAATAGAGAGAAAGAGAGAGAAAGAAAGAAAAAGAAAGAAAGAGAAAGAGAGTGAGAGAGAGAGAGAAGAGAGAGAGAGAGAGAGAGAGAGAGAGAGAGAGAGAGAGAGAGAGAGAGAGAGAGATCGTATCTTCAATTTTCATGCAAAATATAAGTAATTAATACTGTTCATTTAAATTTTTGTGATTGTAAAGTAAGGCCTATTATCGGGTTATACAATCATACCTTAAGGAGAGATTTTTCGCGGTAAACCAGGCTATGGAGACTTCTGAGATGGAAAAAGTGCTTGCAGGTGTGCAACAAGGATCAATACTCGCTCCGCAGTTGTACATAATTTTATGCCGACAAATGAGAATACACTGCCACATAGGCAGATGACACCGCCGTATTAACAAGTCATCCGTCTTCTTCACAAGCTTCACTTACAAAACCACATATCAACAATTGAAAAATGGAGCAATCATTAGAAAATAAAGTTTAACAAACTCCTCAAAGACCCAACACGTGACCTTTACGCACTGTCGTGAAATTTGTCCTAGCATGTACTTATATAATGAACCTGTTCCTCAATCCGACAAAGTTAACTATTTAGGACTTACATTTGATAGAAGACTAACCTGGAATCCTCACACACACACACACACACACACACACACACACACACACACACACACACACACAAAAACTCAAGATTTAATATGTTTTATTACCTACTCAACCGACAATCAAAATTATAATTAAATACACTAGTTTTTGTGGTCCGCTTGACCAATTAATATATTTCAATTTATGAAGGCTTTTAGTTGAGATAAAAAAGTCAAAATTCAAAAGGCGGGGTTGAGATAGGAAGTTAGTGTCCGAGTGGATCGAGGTCACGATAGCTCAAGTGGTAGAGCAGCGGCGTATCTAGCCGAAGGCCGTGGGTTCGAATCCCGCTCGTGCCATTGACTTTTTTATCTCAACTAAAAACCTTAATTAATTGAAATTATCATTAAAATCAAAACTTTTGACATACTCATATTTGCTTGTACGGGTGCCAAGCTTATGGTTCGGCCAAATATTCCAATATTCAAAGATTACGAAGTTTTAAATCCAAAAATTTACGACTAACTGTTTCTGCCCCTTTTTACGTTAACAATTACCTTTTTACTCCATTCCCCACAATTACCACGTAAACGTCTGAAAAGAATAACCGTTGAGAGACCTCTTAAATGATTAATGTCATTTTATTAATCCAGAGCTGCTGCCAATGGGTAGCTTCTTCTATAACGCCCGTTATGTCACAAACACTAAAATATACAATCTGCTGGTTGTATATAGAAATAAATGAAATACAAAAAAATTACCATCTGCACAATTATGAAAATAATTAATCATAATTGAGATGCTAAAAAATGCGGGTGAAGAACCAGACAAAGAAGTACCACGAATAGGGCCGGCGATGACCTCAGCCATTCGTCTACCCCTAACATCCCACATTATTATTAGAAAAAGAAGTAAAATTTTTTTTCACGTTAAAAAGTTGAATTAATATCGGAATTTTTGAAAGATGGATGTCGTGAGCATATTTAAAAAAATGTTTGTCCCAAAAAAATTTTATTTAAGATTATTAAAGAAAATAATGTGTGGTGATTAGTGACCGTTAGTCGATGATTATTCGGAAATCGTGAGATGCGGTCTGGTGTGATGTAGGTTTCAGAAAAACATTTTCTTTATCGTGCCAACGTTTCGAACTTTATTGAGATCATCTTCAGAGCCAGAGATTTACAAACATTGTTTAAACTTAACAGATACATGTAGGATGTGGAAAAAAGTGAATTTATACAATGCAAAATGTTTTCCATAAATTCACTTTTTTCCACATCCTACATGTATTTGTTAAATGTTTAAATCTGTTAAAACAATGTTTGTAAATCCCAGGCTCTGAAGATGATCTCAATAAAGTTCGAAACGTTGGCACGATAAAGAAAATGTTTTTCTGAAACCTACATCACACCAGACCGCATCTCACGATTTCCGAATAAAGAAAATAATAATTTTTACCCATGATATTTCTTCTTGGTTGTTACAATTGTTATAATGTATGGCTTTAGTTTAAATTTACAAAACAATTATCGTTTTCATATATTTTTCCTTGTATATAACAAGATATATATTTATACAGGTAGTTTCAAAGGAGAAATGTTTTAATAAGTTTAGTTCATCTTTAAAATTTATGAAATATCACGATTGTTCTTTGATTGTTGTCAAAAGTGTCACAATAGCCGCTTTCTCTTAGGATGATAAGTCGTTTCGTGATTTCAGGATTGAACGCTAACCGAATTAAATCGACCTTAATGCAACAGTTGTTGATTCTATTATTGAATTTCTGATTTCTATAAATGTCGGTCAGATATTTTCGAATTTCGGCATTTTCCGGCTAATCTGTTATGGAAATCACGTTCAGGAGGGGCGAAATGATCCGAGCAGAGGAACAACACCGACGACGACAACAACAACGCTGTAATCTTAAGAAATCACGCTTCCTCTCCGGTTCGTTGTTGGTTTATCATTCACGGTCCGTTCACGCGTCCGGATTCAAATCTTCTCGCCGGCCCGGGCTAATACTGTTGTAGAAAGTTAGCAGTCGACAATGTCGCTTAATTATTCACAGCACAGTGGCCCGGTGAGACAATTTTTCCAATTTCCCACAGACAGATTTCCCCTCCTTTGTCCCGTTGACAATCTGACAATTCCCATTTCCGTTTTCACCGGTGATAAACTCGTTTCCTTAACTTGATTCTAATCAATTCCTTTTTCAATTCGACTGACAACGCTTTGGCAATTTCGCACAATCAAACTGAAAACGTCGTTTAAATAATAAATTTCATGAAATACGAATAATCTATAGGACTTAGTTTTTCCAAGCAAAGAAACAATTTTTTAAATTATAAAATCTATTGATTTAGTTATAAAATTGTCCATGGATTAAAGTTAACTTTCTATTTCCCATCTAGACAAGACTAAAAATATTGAATGATAGGTTTAATCATATAAATAATAGGCCTTTAGAGTTAAAAAAAATAAGCACACAAAAAGATAAATAAATTAGCAGATTATACATTAACAAGTTAATTAGTTTAGGTCATTATATCTATATGTATATGCATATGTATAAAACAAAATAGGCCAAAGGCCTCGTATTTGTCCGACAGATTGTTCGATATGTACCAGTTTGTCTTTATCTTTCCTTGGATCCATATAGTAAACGTGTAGGAATGCCACCCGGTAGGAGAACGTACTTATTCTTAGAGAATGTACTACCTACTGTGCGCACGGTAAGAAGAAGAAGAAAGAAGAAAATAAATGTTATTCTGTGGTTTTCGTGGTCCGCTTGACCAATTAATATCTTACAATTAATTAAGGTTTTCAGTTGAGATGAAATAGTCACTGTCATGAGCGGGATTCGAACCCACGATCTTCGGCTTGATACGCCGCTGCTCTACCACTTGAGATATCGTGACCTCGATCCACTCGGTGGTGTGGTTGACAGTTGGTGTCCAAGTGGATCGAGGTCACGATAGCTCAAGTGATAGAGCAGCGGCGTATCAAGCCGAAGATCGTGGGTTCGAATCCCGCTCGTGCCATTGACTTTTTTATCCCAACTAAAAACCTTAATTAATTGTATGATATTAATTGGTCAAGCGGACCACGAAACTAGTGAATTTAAAGATTAATATTCCCTCTTAACAAAAACTCAGACAGGGTCGATTGTCACTATATGACCAACATTATCCAGAGTGTAAGGCAAAAAGAGATAATTAAAATAAATAAATTCAAAATACAAATGATGTAAAATATTGAGGTTTAATTCGATAAACTCATAAATTATAAAGTCCAGGTTTAAGGTATTGATTATCCTTGGCCGATTTTGTTTATTATTTTGATTTTTGAAGGTAGCCTTTACATACATAAATACGTCAGGATTAATGGTATGTTTTAAAATTGGGGGGTGGTCAAAGAAAATATTTGTCATTTTAAAGCTTCGCCTAACTTTTCTGAACTTTATTGCACCTTCTTCAGGGCTCTAAAAAAGGACAGATTATACATTTTAATTTTGATCAATTGAACATCAAATGTATAAAAGAACAAGAATTTTTGTACTTGTACTGATTTTTAGTCAGAAGAATATAAACTTAAATTCTCTTATTTTCATGTTAACAATGAATCTGAGAAAAACCTCAGCTAGTCATTGTTGTTTTTATTTTTACTGTCTGTGATATACAAAACTAGTCTAGTCATTTCATAGAGAATGGAAATAGTACAATTAATTAAGGTTTTTTTAGTTGAGATAAAAAAGTCAATGGCACGAGCGGGATTCGAACCCACGATCTTCGGCTTGATACGCACGCCGCTGCTCTACCACTTGAGCTATCGTGACCTCGATCCACTCGGACACTAACTTCGGTTTTTTTGTAATATTTGTGAAATCTTCTGTATTCGAATTTGTCAGGATTGATTGAAAAAGACTGGAGAAATAGATGTCGAATGTTAGCATACGTATATATGGCTTATTTGCGAAATTTACGAGGTAAAATAAATAAGTATATAATACATCAAATTTACCTATATTATCTATTTTGTAATTTTTTCTTCAATTAGCTTTCTCTCTGTCTCAAACAGTACGATTTTTATTATTCAAATAATTAAAAAAGTGCGAGTTAGAAGAGGAGTGGAGAAGTCGGGGAAACAATGAAAGAAAGAATGCCAGATAGTCTTAGAGAGGGTAGCAAAGAGAAAAAAAGGGAACAAGGGAATGAGAAAAGGATGAATGAAAGAGACAGAAAGAGAGAGAAAAGAGAGAGAGAGAGAGAGAGAGAGAGAGAGAGAGAGTAAGAACTGCACAAAAGAAAGAGGGAAAGATAGAAAGATCAGGTTTGTGTTCAGACATCAATACATCTATTTATTGATATACTAAAGATTGTTGATATACTAATTAAATCCAGGTGAAATTCGTGAAAGGTTGGAAACGGATCTTGTAAATGGGATATGTTGGGCGTTTTCTATATTTCAAAAATATTCCCAGCAAAGTATCAAAATGCCAACGTCTAACCTCGCGTTTATCACGTGATTTAGCATAACGATCCATGCCCCGTCTATCCTTATAAAATCAATCGACCCTGGGGGGGGGTTCATCGCTAGTATTTCAGTATCCGATCCACTGGCATTTACCCATCCTTCGATAATCTCTCGGGGAACGAGATATCCCTCGGGTCGGAGGCCAATACTTTCAGAGCACTTTTCAGCCTAGCCATCTGCTCTCTCTCTTTTTTTCTCGAACGATGTCCCTTATGGCCGTCCATTAAGTCGGACTGCGAGGCACGGAGCGTTCACGCCGATTTTGACGATAAGCACTGAAAGTTTCTTTTCGTCGTGTCGAGATTAGCCTAAGTACACGTAGAAAAAATTTACACTCCATAAAGACATCCTCTGCCACTTTAATTGACGAATGATCCTTGAAACTATCCAGAGTATGAAGATCGTTATCTGTGGGAATGAATATAACATGATTTTCATGATTGTGATGCTTGAAAATATTTTTAACTTTTAATTAATGTGATTGATATAGTAGGATGTCCTGCATTTTGGTTATATTGGGCTGGTGCACAAATAATGCAAGTCTGTAGGCGACTGGTCGGGTGCGGTAAGGTTTCATATCCTAAGTCCCTAAGTTTCCGCAGGTTTGGCATGACATTTGCCCTGGCGTTATCGTGAAGAATAATTGCGTTTTGTCAATTTCTTGGAAATATTTCTCTGCTTTGATAGATTTTCAGGAAATTATATTTTATTTATTTATTTTTTACGAGGGTTCACAGCAGAGGCCATATAAACCCTCAGGGTGCCGGTGTTTTTGAAAAAAAAGCCCATTTGAAAGTATGTCGGGACCTTCACCTTACAGATGTTCACATCTTTACTCAGGGGCGTTGAGACCCATGAGGATCTTTAACGTCCGGACTTATCCCCAAGACTTCTCAAAAGGACACCACGAAGATTTTACATGCATGGACTTGTCCCATCCCTTGGCTAGGGAGGTGGAGCAATACTAGCCAAGTTCAGAAGTGACCTAAAAAAGACACATCCATACACGTGTGGTTTCCAGCAAAGCCTTTTAGCCATGCATTTCACCACCCCCGGAGAGAGAGAAAAGGCATTCTCCCGGGAGGTCATACGAACCCCCTACTGATGCACCCGTTGCCTGAGGGGTGCGAGTTCAGTACCCCAGGAATCCTCTGCCAAAGCAGAGGGGGAGAGGGAGGGAAAAGGAAAGGGGTAGGAAGGGTAAGGAATGTAATAGGGATAATGCCTCCAACATTGGTGACCCCCAGGCACCAGGGTTGATGGTCGGACTATGCCTGGGCCCACAAGGAAGATGTCCCTGTGAGTTGACCTTCACCTTACATTGATGAGCGCCGTTTCAACGCCTAAACCGTTGCGGCCACCGATGACCCTTCAGGAAATTATAGTAAGTAATCCCAGCAATACACCGCCAAACAGCCACCACAAACTTTTTTAGGTGCTGATTGGGTTTCGGGAAGTATATAGGCGCTTCATCCTTGTCCAACCACTGATCTGTACGCCTCTTGTTATCGTACAGACTCAATTTCTCATCGCATATTCGAGAAATGGATCGTTTTGGAGGCGCAACAGAAGAGTACAAATTTCAAAGGGTCGATTTCGTTGAGCTTCGGCTAGTTCAGCACCCACTTGTCGAGCTTCTTCACCAATTTGCTCCAGCGGGCGAACAACGGTTGAATGGTCAACTCTAAGCTCATACGCAATTTCCCGTGTTGTCTTGCGTGAAGTTTCTTCAAAGAACGTTTTGACTTGGTCACAACGGAAATCCTACCTTCCCTGTCTTCGAGATCGAAGTCTACAAGACGATATCACTGAAACCATCGCTGCACCGTGTGTATGCTTCCCTCCTCCAAAACTGTAACCTGGAACCCTCACCTGCAACATACTATAGCAAAAAGTAAAATATCACTAATGACCACAAGAAGGACCTTAGGCAAATCGTGGGGATTAAAACCGAAAATGGCCTATTGGCTACACACGACAGTATATTCAGATGGCTCCAAAACAAACGAACGGACCGGATCAGGCGTTTTCTGTACAAACCCAAAACATGAGCAATCAAACTCATTAGGGAAGTACACTTCGGTCTTTCAAGCAGAAATACATGCTATCAATGCTTGTGCCCTGGAAAATCTTAAAAGAGACACTGGCAAAAAAATCCTCATAAGATCTGATTGCCAAGCGGCCATTAAACCATTAGCATGTGGCTAAATCACATCAAAATTAGTCAGTGAATGCATCCAAAATCTCCAAAACCTGGGGAAATATAACAACCTGATCTTGGGTGCCAGGGCACAGGGGAATTTTGGGTAATGAGAAAGCAGATCGTATGGCCAGAGAAGGATCTGCAAGACCATACATAGGCCCTGAACTTATACTTGGGATAACAAAAACAAATATAGAATCTTCCATCGCAGAATGGATCCAAACAAACAAAAGAAAAAGTGGATAAACTCTAGCAGTGCTAGACTTAGTATACTTATGATGAAACAACCTCACCAAACTGGCAAAAGCACGGCTACAATTGGAGAGGGACAAACTCAGAGGAGTGGTAGGACTACTAACCGGTCACTGGCATCTGAGAAAACATCTACATGGGCATATACAACGAAGATCCCATTTGCAGATTATGTAATGAGGAGGAGGAAACAGCCACTCATATCATCTTCGAATGCGAAGCAACAGCTCAATGGAAGTTTAACCTAACGTACGGACAAAACTTAGGGAATCAAATTGCAGCATGGACATTTAATGGCCTGATACTTCTAAGAAGAAGGATCGAGTGTATTACACTGAACTAAGGAACTAGGAAGGTACAATAAACCTGGGGAGCGCAAACCCCTCTTCCTAGTATCCTTTTTTTACCATACCATACCCACAAAACTGCAACGATACGCGCGGTTTGAGCCGCACTTCGCCCACGTTTAATTCGTACAAATAAATTTGACGCCAATCTAGTTTGGACATATTTAATTTCGCAGGTCCTCACTCTTATACAATTCAATATATAATTAGAAGGTAACAGTTAAAACTATTTTTTTTATAATCCATAAATTAGATTTGGGGGGTTAGTTTTGTTTTCATGATAAATACCTGTGAAAATAAAACAAATTTTCAAAACCTGCATTAATTGTGCACCAACCCAATATAATCGTGTATTCAAGCCAGTAACGTTCTTACATACATGTACCAATCAGCAATGGCCATGTCCACCTCCGCTGAGATTCGAACCCGACACTCTTACAGCGATGAGTCACCGTGTCAACTCTTACCGTTGTGGTTACCGATGAATTCACTCAAGATTTTAAGTGTACAGAAAATTTTAGCAATTGAAAAAAAAGAGAAGAAAATTCTAACCAATCCGAATAAACCATTAATCTTGAAGATAAAGTGTCTTAACATCGAGGGAACAAACCTATTCTTAATTATAAAAAATGAGGATATAAATAAAACGTGTTAAACTTACAAAAAGTAAAAGCTAACCCCCATAAAAAAGGACCAGATGAAAGATTTACTGTACAGTTAATCATTGTATTTTATGTTGTAGTTTATGAATGTACACATACCGTGTGTTTTTTTTAAAATCAGTGTTAACAGATCTTCTGTTGATCTGTGAGTTTTCTCCTGAAGGTCCGAGAGGTGATGAACCTGTAAGTTAGTCGTTTTCGATCCACCTGGTCCGCCTATCCACGCTGCCTGGTCTATCAGGCGCGTTTCTGCACTTTATCATCTTGTCATGTTAGTTTCTGTCCTTTTTGTAGGACACTGTAAGAAAAAAAACAAATAAAACATGCACTACATATATAAGTAAATAATAAACCTACTCGCAAATATAAAAAAAAATATTTTAAGAATACAGATACTTTGTAATAAACTAGAAATACAAAGATAATATAAATTACAGTACAAACACACTTTCAATAAAAGACTTGCACTTTAACACGGAACAGAACACCATAAGACCTTATGGTTGTACAACTTAAACATTAAGTCACAAACAAAAATATACTAATTATAGGGGGTCTTTGAATATGACGCATGATTGTGTGGTCGTGTAACAAATAATTAAAATAATTAAATAAACCAAAATTTGAAGAAAAAAAACCCTGAGGTGGAATGGGCTCCCATTTCTCTCGGCATCTGGCGAATTTTACACTCGTGATTTTAAATTAAACAAAAATTAAACTGAAAATCAGGGCGAAGTCTTAAAGTGCTTAAAGGAATGCTAAATCTTCCGGTTTTACGAACGAAAGCAAGACACGGAAGCACGGAAGCGGGAAGCAAAGACGTACCTTTTCGGCAGGATGAGAACTAGTTAGGAGCAAGCTACGAGGGAAGCAGTCCTTTAGGGCCCGTTTAGGGATTAGGGCGCAAGCGATTTTGCATTGCATTTTTTCGTTCTTTCGGAAACACAACATAACTTAAACGAAACTAATATTGCTCACATCATGAGCTTACGAGAAAGAGAAGGGAGAAGAGAGGAAAAGAGAAAAGTAGATAAGAGTAGAGAAGGAAAGAGAAGAGAGGGAGAAAGAGAGAGAGAGTGCGGGAGAAAGAATAGGAAGACGAAGATATACAGGAGGGAGAGAGATAGAGAAGAGAGAGAGAGAGAGAGAGAGAGAGAGAGAGAGAGAGAGAGAGAGAGAGAGATAGATAGATAGATAGATAGATAGATAGATAGATAGATAGATAGATAGATAGATAGAGAGAGAGAGAGAGAGAGAGAGAGAGAGAGAGAGAGAGAGAGAGAGAGAAAGAGAGGAGAGAGAGATTGAATGTATTTAGTAGCGAAATATGAATAG